>NW_010525216.1:0-27874 GCF_000687285.1 Phaethon lepturus | reverse complement strand
CCGTGAGGCCGCCACCCGCCCCGTTTCCCATCCTTGCGTAGCCCTGGTGGCGCGAGTGGAGCCGCGGCGTGGGCAGCGGGATGCACGGGAGCGCTTCTGCCCCCGCGTAAAGCGCTGTGCTGCTCCAGCCGTCACAGGCATGAGCAGGCAAGGCGTTAAAATTTCGTCCCCCTGCCGTGAAGAGATGATGATACCGGTGAAATTTTCACGTACTGTGCGAGGTTTTTGCTACTGCGGGTTTGAGTCTTAATGGTTTTGTGCAGCTCTGTTTCGGAAGAGTAATTCTCACTTGAAGTTTTGTCATGTGGGGAGAAGCTGGACGGGTCTGGAGCGGAGGCAAAATGCCTCCAAAATTTCCTATACCGTACCGTGCCCTAAGCTGCGTGCTGTAACTACATCCCATTCCTTCATCCTAGTTCATGAAGACTTCGGCTAGTTCATGGGACAGTGAGTTCTCTTGGGAAGAGAATTGAGAACTGGGAAAAATACATGGATCGCTGCTTAAAGCGCTGGGTGGTGAAGTTTTCACATTTTTTAAATGGCTTTAAGTATGTGTTTGCCTTACTTCATTGTGGGTGGTTGTCTCTACAGTATTTTTTTTAAATACAATTTTTGAAATCATAGTTCTCTGTCAGTTATTTATTCATTGTCACTAGACTCTAGGATTTTTTTTTCCCCCGAGAGAGTCTGTGTATTTAACAGCAAGCTGTGTAATCTTAAGAAGCTGACTCTGAAACTCGTTATTGTCACGTCCATGCACTCTCCCCGTGGGATGCTAGCAGGGAAATTCCTAGTGAATTTTGTGGAGTCTTTGAGTCTTCTTACCTATCTGGAATAAAAATTGCATCCGGGGTTAGTATGGCTTGCTTTATTGGTGTGAGTTGTTTTGTCAGGTTCTTACTAAGGCCTGGAGACTGTGTTAGGTTTTTCGAGGACTAGGTTCTGGATTGCTGGAATTTCCTGTTGAAATTTATTCTTTAGCCAGGCCTTTCAGTGGAGAATGCAGTAATTTTCGGGCATATATACATTGTAAACTGTTAGCATATGGTTGGCTGCAGAAGCTATTTCAGAGTTTGTCTTGATAGTGTTATGCAGATAGTTAGTGGGGAAAAAGGACAGTACCCATGCTTATTGGATTCCTGGCTAAGGAATTCAGAAGGAGGTCAAGTTGCATATAAGAAGATTATAAAATTTTGCCACAGAGAAACGGCAAGATCAACTGTGGTGGTGTGTGTATGTTCCTCTGATGCGCAGGGTTAACGTGGCCTTCTTGCCACAGTGGAAGGAAAGAGGAGGAGGAGGAACAAAGCCTAACAGCGGCATCAGTCTCTTAGGACTGATATCCTACCTTGAGTCTTGGTTGTGACATGTCTTGGACGTTAGCTGTAGTCATTTGATCTGTGTCACTTTTACTCTTGTAGTTGTTTTACAAAAGCATTTGGAGTTTGGAGCAACAGAAGAACAACATAGAAGCATAAAGACTCTCTTCTCAAAGCTACCCATAGGTGTTAATTAACAGAGGCCCTTGTTAATTAATACATACTGAAGAAGATTGATTTGAACACCTTATGGTAACGCTTCTATTAATGCATCTGTTGCTGAGGTACCATATTCTATGAAAAACTGTCAGAAACTTTAGGCATAGTTTTATATACAAACCAAAAAAGTTGCTGTAAAATAGATAATACAAATTGACATGAGAGTTGGGTGAGTATGGAGAACAGCATCTAGATGAAAATACTTTTTATTCACTATTGGAAAATAAATCAAATTTCACAGGAAGGTAAGACTGGAAGGCAAACATTAGGTTATGAAATCAAATCTATTGCAGATAGTTCATAATATAATCCTACTTCAAATATATCTGGCTCCACATAGAGTTAATTAGCTGGTTTGCTCTGAAACAGTTCTCCAATATGCTGTAGGAACTACCCTTCTGAGGAATAGAAGCCTTAGTCTAGCTTTCATATCAAACAATCATTTATTTCAGGTCAAGAATTTTTATTTAAGGGAAAAAGTAGCTTCAGAAATATTTTTGTGCACTTTGTTAATATACTCATGTATCCTACTTCTTAGTGGCATACAGCACTTAAACGACAAACAGAATCTTCTTCAAAGTTTTTAGTTAAGCAAGCACCTTACACTTGTGTACTTATTTCAATGTAAGTATATACTTGCTATTTTAATGATCCATGGTTAAGCATGGACTAATAACAAAATGCTGTTCAACCCATCAGAACAAATGATTATTTTCTCTGTGTTTTTTATTCCATTTCACTATAGCTGTCTGAGGCAAAAGACAGTAGAGCTCTTGCTGTGTGTCTGAAAACTAGTTGTGAGAAGAGCAAAATACCTTCCATTTGACCAAGAAGGGTGTTTTCACTGATTGTGTTAAAAGAACCGGTGTATAAATCCTATGCAAGCGGGAATGTTTTAATATTGGTAAAGGTGGTTCTTGTAGCCTCTGGTCAGATGTAATAGTGTTGCACTGAAATTTTAAAATTATGCATTTGAAATTCTTTTTATAAGTTTAACTTTCTTATACCTCATAGAAGGAGAAGCTGCAATGCTAGGAATTATAGAAGTTGTTATATTTTGGTTTTTAGTATGGCTAAGTTAGCAGAGACTGTGGATTAGAAATTTGAAGAAAGAATATCTTACTCTTTCCGGTTTCTTCTGCTAAAAAATTAAGGCTACTGGAAAACTATGTATTAAAGGATTAGGCCACAGATCTGTGTATGCTAACAGTATATGCTGTATACCTCCAAACATAATGTATGCTAATTAATAAGCTTTATCCTCTTTTGTTTACCAAACACTTTGGTAAGTCAGGTCTTGCCGTTGCCCTTCTAATGTGTGTGTTTTCTTATACATGTTTCTGAAAATAATTAAAAAAAAAATCAGGTTTTGCAGATTTAGCAAAACTTTGTTTTATTGTTTGCTGTGTAAGAGAGTTTATTACTGCAAACTGAACTACATAGTAAAATCAAGATACTGAGATCAGCAGAATAGCATAGGGTTGATGACTAACCTATGTGAGCTGATTCATTGAATAAAGAAAAGGACAGATGTTACTTTTTAATCTTTTATTTCTTTATTTTTTCCTCTTGGATCTTAGAAGAATGCTTTCATTTAAAACTTACATTTTAGAAATTTCTTAATGTCTTTTTTTGGAGGTGGGGGAAGGTCAATTCTGTCATAACTGGAAGTCAGTAAGTTTTGGTTGTTTTTTTTAGCCTTTATGAGTCTGAAATAAAATACATTTTCAAGCAGTGGGAGCCAGAAATGGTTGTGGTGGTAGTCATATTAGCATGCTCTAAATTAACTGATCCCTTCCACAGTGATAACGAGTTACTTTTATTTAATATTGACATGAAAGGAGTGCATTTAATTCAAGCTTTGCACTTTATGCTGTACATTCCAAAGCACCAGACTTACTTTGACCTGTTCTTCTAAATAGCCAACTGAGTTAAGTGAGCATGGAAAAGGAAACTGAGTCAAGCTGGGCTTAAGAAGACTTACTGGTTAGTACTTGAAGTTGCTGCTAATTTTATGAGAGAGGCTGTGTCAGTAAAAGACAAATCATGCGATCTTTCTAGTATTCATTAAAATCCAATTTTTATTGTATGTGTATAGTTAGGATATATTCACACCGTAATAAACATTCAAGGTGCTTTGATATGACAAGCTACCACTTCTTTAGTACTATGTAGGAAGTGATTCTTCTCTAACCTGCTCATAATGCAAATAAGGTGAGTAACCATAAACCAATATTTCTCATCTTTTCTGGTGGTTGTACCTCACTTCAGAACGTGGACGATCTTTCATGCCTCTCTGGCTTGACCTTTCCATCGCTTTTACCTAGTTTTCTGGCTTGTCGTATTCCTGTTGATCCTGCGTACTGCTCCTATTCTAGAGCTGCTGCCATACTTTTTTCACCTGCTGTTTTCCAGGCAGCGCTAGCTTTCTGCTAACTGCTAGTGCCTACCACTGAGATTGAAATAATGCGTCCCAGTGGACATGGCTGACTCTATCAAAAGCCCTCAGGGGTCTCCACATCGTGTTCCCAGACTACTGTGCAAAAACACTTTAAGCTATTTCTGCACTGAACTAACAGAGTCCAGGTGTTATTTATTAGCCTGGTCTCTGTGCTTGGCCTTACCTGTGATGAGGTGTCTGCTGCTAATGCCTTGTTGCAAACTGCAAATATAAACCACCTTTTTGGTGGCAAAGCAAGTATAACTTCATTCGGAGAAGCACAAGCTAATAAATTTATTTTTTTTTTTCCCAGTGTGATCTATTTCACACATTGTTGAGCTTTTAATTGACTGTAACCATTTAGTAGAAGATTCTCGCTGTCACTCTGAACAAGTCAAGGAAAGTGTCTTGATTATAAATCCGTGGTCACAAAACACAGAACAGAATAATATAGACTTTCTGTGGGGTTACAATGTTTTCAGAAATGTGGCTGTCTCTGGTTAGTGTCTAAACAGAGGAATTAGAGGGTATTTTTGGAAGGTTTGAATATTGAGAGGCTGGGAAAACCGATTTGTGAGAAGAAATGAAAAGAGTTTTAGTTTAGTGAGGAGATGAACTGTATGCTTTGCTATTTTATATCTGCTACCATTTAAGGTAGCATACTTACATTTTTTTCATGGTCTAAAAATGAGGGGAAATTTTGTGGAACTGAAAAGAAAAACAGACATAAAACTACTACGTTATTTTTACTTTCAGATATGAATGCTAATATTGAGACCGAAGACTACACTGAAATGGAAGAATTAGGTTACTAAAATGGGATAGGCAGATTTTTAATGCAAAAAAATCCTCCCAGTCTTGTCTTTGGAGCTCCACTTTCAGTATGTTTAGTGAGTCTCTTTTGTGTGTTTTTTTTTTCCTACTAGAAACCTCTGGGCAATTGCAGTATTATGTTATGCACATAGCTAGAATAGCCTTGTCCAGGTAGGCGGGAGATAGGTACTTAGTTAAAATGCATAGGATCCAGAAGCTAGGTATAGAGGAATACAGCTGCTTCTAGATGAGCTCAGGGCAGGCTACCACTTTTTCCATACTGAACTCAATATTACAAGCAGCAATCACAGCCACTTGCTTCAGAGCCGAAATCGTAGGAGCCTTGGGTCTGATGGCAGTGCCTACATCTTGTACAGCTGCCCGTTTTCTGGGAAAGTTGTCAGCCTGTGTTCTAGCCCCTACTAAGCCAGCTCTAGAAGGGTTTAAAACTGCTGTTTCCCAACTGTTCCCCTGCTGCCTCTCTGTCTAGAAATGAGATTGGGGCTAAAAATCCTCCTTGTTTGTACCCAGGAATCTTAGTAGCAAAGGCAACTGGCTCCAAATACAGTTATTAGTGGACTCACATTGAAATTTAGGCTTTAAATCCTGCTGTCAGGCTTGTTGGTAGAAAATGTATAAATGAGTTATTGGATAAATGCAGAAGTAAATCATATAGAGAAGAGACAATCAGGTGATAAAAACATTTTTACTGTTGATACGTTTTGAATTCAAGCAAAACAGGCCTAATCTGATTTCTCATGTTTCCTGGGGAAAGTTCAAGGCATTATTGAACTATCATGTGATAAGACAGATAGTGCACAGATGACTTTATTTCATTTGAAAGATTGCATGTAGGCTTTTCAGATGGAGAGATGCCCCCAAGACTTGCAATGCTCATTGCTCTTCTTGAATTCTGCAAATGTGTGAGAAGTCAATCCTTTCTTAAGGTTTATTACCTATCTGCTAAGCAGCTTCTTGTTCAACATGGAGGTACTTCTTGTCCTTCTTGAGATGCCTGACTTTCTTCAAGGACTGTGTAGGAAAACACATACTCCTAATCTGGGGCTTTTGAGTTAGTAAAAGCTAGGAGTTACTGTTGTTTAAATCAGATGTTCAGGTTTCTTGTGGGTTTGGTTCCAAGAGCCCAGTTAAACTTAAAGTGAATTTTAGCTGATAATGAACACTGTCTGAAATCGGTCAGAAGTCAGCCTATTTACAAATATTTGTACTATACACTAAGTAGTGAAAACAGGTTACTGGGCCTCATATCTTTATTGGGGCTTCCATGAGTCAGAGCGTGAAAGATGGAGGACACTAACGTACATTTGTGGCTGTAGCTTTTAAGTTACTATTCCAATACCATTTTCAATCAATGTCATGATGAGATTCCTAGTGAAGGACTTTGCAAAACAATATTATTTTTTTAGCTCTTTATGTTTTTGTAATAAACTGATACTTTCTGTTATGCACTGTGTTGAACTAGTCTGCACAAATAATTTCAAGTAATCCCAAATAGTTGTCAGCCGTTGTTTTTATCATTACATACTGTGAGGTGCTTCGTCGGTGTTTGTTCACTGATTTGGTAATGATTATTTGGCATGGGTTAATGGGACTGAACTATAAAATCTAATGTAGTTTGTGGGATACAAAACTTACTTTTATCTTTCCTGTAAATTATATATTAAATGTCCATATCAGACATTAGAAATATGCACTGTTAAAGTAAAAGGTGCATGTTATTCTGATTGCTGTTTTTCTGCTTTAGGCCAGAACTATGATAGCAGTTGGACTTGGTGTTGCAACTGTCGCATTTGCAGGTAAGCTAAACTACCAGCTGAGTGTGGAACTGTCACTTGTGAGCTGCTGTTTCCGAAAGGATTAATGAAGTTTTTATGAATATAAATAGTGAAAAAGTCACTTGAGTATTGTGGAGAATTGTGTCCAGTTATAGTTCCTGTCCCTTCAAAATCCTTGACATATTTTCCAAAATTCTTTTTGAAAAGTCACAACTGGAGAAACAAATTTTATGGGCAGCAGCTAAAAGGTTCTTCCCTCTGCTTTTTGTCTGCAAAATGTAATGTGAAAAGTTTACTTTGTTCAGTGAATAACATATTGCAAGGTGGAGGCTCTGTAGTACAGAAGAGTGCAACAGGATCTTGTGATGTGAAGGTGATGCTCAACAAATTCAAACAAAAAAATAGGAGGTTTTAATGGCTACAGTGATTTATCATACTAAACTCTTCCCATAATACATTGTTTGTTACCCAAACTCTTTGCATCTCGACTGTATGTTCTTCTGAAAAATAGGTTCTAGTTGGAACACAGGGCATGGGCTTAACATGATTTATACTCTGGGCTGCTCAGACTAGATAAGTGTGGTCTATTCTAGTTTTGAAATACACAAATGTATTTCCATTATTTTCAGCATATAAAAGCAACCATGGTAAGCTATGTGCAAATGCATACACCAAGAATAGCTGCAATAGATAAATAAGTTGCACCAAACTTCAGCAGGTGTTCAGATGGGTACAACTGTGGTGGTTTTTTTTGATTAAGAGAAGGAAAGACAAGATCTTTGGTGATGTACACTCATTAAGCAGTTGGTTTATCTATGTGTTTGTATAGAAGCAGAAGAGGAATGCTCTTAGAATTTCTTCTGCTGGTTGAGCTGAAGAATTAATGACAGCTAGCAAAGTGGTAACAGAAAGCATTAAGAAGAAGGTGAGGTAATAGTACATAACAGCATTTCAGCAGTGATACTCTAACAGTGTTTTTAACTTCTGTGTTAACATAGGCACAGGCTTAGATGACTAAAATAACCTATGGAAACATCATGTATTTTAAGGATGAAAGCAACATGCTATTTGAATGAAGCAGAGACACACTTTATAAAAAGTTTTTCAATTATGTATAATAGTAAGTTATGTTGCTAATGAATAGTTAATCAAAAACAGTAACTGGGGAGAGGGGACTTACAGGGAAGATCCTCCAGTAACAAATCTTGATTCTGAAGTTGATAGACATGCTTTGTACTTCTGAGAACACAGCCAAATAGAGTTCCCTCTAGCCTTTCCTAGCTATAGACATTCACTGCTGGTGGGGAGTTGAATGGCTTTGAATCCCAGAAGATCCTCTCTTTGTAACAGAATAAAAAATGCAGTACTTACAAAATGTGTGATTAAGCATACAACATCACATCCAGAAACGTGTAGTACATAGATTTCTTTTTTTGAAGACATAACCTTTGAACGGTATTTAATAAATAATGTATATCCAAAGCTAATGTTTCTTACTGCCCATTTTCTTAAAGTTCACAAGGCAGATATCTTTTATCATACTGAAATGCATTTAAATCTATTTATTTTGTGAGCAAACACAATGGATCTTTGCAGTCCGTGACTAGGTTTTTAGATTAAGTATACTAAACTTCCCCCAATAGTACAAATATTGAAAAATGTAAACCATAGCAAGTTTACCAGGGGACTTTGGCTGGGCAGGATCTAAAACCGGTTATTGAGGGAACATCCTGAAAAGCAGTAAAGTGCAGTGGTCCTGTACAACAAATAAATGAGACAAAAAGATTAACAAGGAAGGATTTTTATTTTTTTTATAAACCAAAATTCTTTCTGCTGTCAGCTGATGAACGTAAGTTGGAGACTTTTTTTTTTTTCCTTTTGGTAAATGTTGCTAGTAATTTCATTTATTTTGATCTTTTTCAGGTCGTTATGCTTTCCACCTTTGGAAACCATTGGAGCAGGCAATTACAGAGACAGCAAAGAGGATTTCAACTTCCGTAAGTTTAGAGGTTACTTTATGATGAATTTATGATTTTATATTTCAGATATTTAGAAAAGACACATTTTATGTTAAATATGGTAAGTGCCACTTAGATTATTGTTTTTTTCCAGGATAGGGGTGCTCCTTACTGTGTATGTTTTGGCATATTATCTGGTATATTTTAAATCCCTGTGGATGAAGCTATATCAAAAGATGTTTGTGAGTTTGATAAATAGTTATGATTTTCCTGGTGATGTTCCATGTTTCAGAACTCTTTGCTAGTAAGTGTATGATAAATTGTTGAAGTGCGCTGTGAGAAAATTGCTAATTCCTAGGAATTACAAAGTGATGACATACAGTTTCATTTCAAGAAGCTAAAAATGAAAGAAGGCGTTTTTCGTTCAGCTACAGTGTTAAAAATCAAGAAGACAAATTGATAAACTTCTAGGAAAGGTTGCAATAGAGATGGGGGAGCATGTTTTCTTGTTCATATATGAGTTGTCTCTTTTTTTTCTTCCCCAGCTAATTTGAACTTTTAACCAAGTTTTTGTTCTTTGTTTTGCCCTACATATTTAAAAACATGATAATGAGGTAAAAAATCAGGAGGTAGAGTGTTGTGAGAGGACCACATGCAAGGAATATTCGAGAGCATTTACTTTTTGCTTCAGTGGCTGTACTGTCCTCTGGTAAATAAATAAATGGGTTCCATTCCTGTTTGATTAAAGTAATTCCCAATGAGGTAGATTTCTGCTTGTGGCAGTGTATTCCTTCAGAGTTCATAGTCTATGGACATTTATCCACAGTAGAAGGAATGGAGTTCCCCTCTTGATGCTGATGGGTGAGGGTGTTGAAGGAGCAGTTGTTGCAGATCATTATTTCCTGAAAAATATATTAAAGGTTTGTTGTTTTTTTTTTTAAAGTGATCGTTAGCATTGTAGCTATTAATGTGAGGCTGGTTGCAACACAGAGCCTGTCTACAGGTTATATAGAGATGCTAGAGTCCAAATTCATTTGCCATCTGTACTTTGTGTTCATGGGCTGAAGGTGCAAGCTTGATGAATGCAAGCTTCTTGGAGAGGGAAAGACTTGAAAGATGGGCTCTCCTGCTGGGGTTGGTCCACACTTGTTCTTAATTGTGATGTGCATCAGCCAGAAACAGTGCTCCTCGATCAGTTTTTGCTCTTTGTGGCTCTATTGAATTGCTGTTGTGAGACCAACACCAATTTTTTTTTTTTTTTTTTCCTTTTCAAAGTAATTTTTTGAGATATTCTCAAGTTGCCTGCCAAAACAGCAGAGGGGCTTTAGGTACTGTGAATTAAATTGCTTTCACATGATATGGATACAGTCAGGCTTGCTAGAAATAGGTAGCAGTAAGGACATGTGGCTGCACAGTAAGGGAGTGCTTCAGTGTTCACCCTCCCTCCCCAGCAGTTTTACTCCAGCATTTCTTCTCTATCCATTTGTAGATAGAGGCTAGAGAATCTAAATTCAGACATGTTCATGTAAGGAAGCAGGCAGTGACTCTTTTTAACACATTGAAATGTGGCATGCTATTGCACAAAGAGGTGTCTCTTCCTAGAAAACTGTACCCTTCAATACTGGTATACTGGCTGAGCTGAGTTCAGTACAGGCTTATCTCATTTTTATCACAGTGATTTTGAGTCCTGCAGAATTCATGAACAACCATAAAAAGCAACCCAGGAGCTTCTGCATTCTCAGTGTTCTTAGTCCCTGGAGCTGCATCCTTTGTCTGCCTTCACCTGCCTTACAGCCCAGAATTGTATGTTGATCTTCTGCTCTATTTCTGAAGTTGAAAATAGAAGTTTTCAGGGTAAGATGACATCTGCTGAATGCAGCAAAAACTGTCTCTTCCTGTTTGCCGTTAACTGTATGTATTTGTCAGCTTTACATTTGTGAGGGTAGTGATAATGTTTTTCTTCTACAATCACAGTCCAAAATTAAGACCCTTGTATAATTTTTAGCTAAGATTATTTGTTCTTTACTACTCTTCAGCTACCAATTTCTTGGATTTTTTACAAGTTTGTTTTTTTTTCTTCTCCCCTTAACAATCAATTATTTATAATTTTTCTTTAAAACAATAGAGAAAACATTAGGTACAAGGATCCTCTGTAAGTGCTTCTTGTCCAAACTTATTTTAGGGAGAAAATTATTTAGTTGTTTTGTTTAGGGAAATTGAAGTTGCTGAGTACAATCTGTGGATTAGCAATTTTATCATGTTTCTTTACAGCGTACTGCCCTCTCAACTATACTGACAAAGGAAATCAAGCAGTTAGTACTTCTACCTCTTCTTACTGAAAAAAGCATCTCATGACATTTAGTGTCTAGGCTTGGTGTTACTATGTGGTTTCCTATGATGTTTGGAGGCACCTAACTTGGTCGCTATAATTTTCAGTGGTTGCTCTAGCTTTCTAGAATCAAGCCCTGTCCATCATCATCTCCTTTTTTTGAGAGACTGTGAATCACAGAATCATTAAGGCTGGAAAAGACCTTTAAGATCATCGAGTC
Organism: Phaethon lepturus; assembly: GCF_000687285.1. Taxonomy (NCBI): domain Eukaryota; kingdom Metazoa; phylum Chordata; class Aves; order Phaethontiformes; family Phaethontidae; genus Phaethon; species Phaethon lepturus. The sequence goes on along the minus strand of NW_010525216.1, from coordinate 16,780 downwards.
CAGCCATCAACCCAACACCACCATGTCCACTAAACCATGTCCTGAAGTGCCATGTCCACATGTTTTTTGAACACTTCCGGTGATGATGACTCCACCACCTGCCTCGGCAGCCTGTTCCAATGCTTGACCACTCTCAGTAAAGAATTTTTTCCTAATACCTAGTCTAAACCTCCCCTGGTACAACTTGAGGCCATTCCCTGTCGTTCTGTTGCTAGTTACTTGGGAGAAGAGACCAACACCCACCTCACCACGACCCCCTTTCAGGTAATTGTAGAGGGTGATAAGGTCTCCCCTCAGCCTCCTCTTCTCCAGACTAAACAACCCCAGTTCCCTCAGCCACTCCTCATCAGACTTGTGCTCCAGACCCCTCACCAGCTTCGTTGCCCTTCTCGGCAGCTGCCTATTTAAAAGCTCACTTGTTCTCTCTGTAAGCCCCCACTCTTCCTCACCCCATTTGCAGTTCTTCCCCCCCCGTCCTCCGATGTTTATAGTAGAAATCATAGTTCATGTTGGTTGCAGTCACACAAGGTAATCCAGATGCTGTTTATCCTTTCTTCCTGCTCACTAATAAATGACTTGGGTAAGGTCAAGTTCAGCAATTACGAAGCGATCATTTAAAATGCCTGCTTGCTGTATCTTGAGTACTTGACGCTTTCTATTTACTTACCTAAATAAATAATATGTACAGTCAATAGCTGCATGCATCTTTTAGTTAAAAATTGTAAGTAAAGGCGAGTAAAAGTGTTGTTTTATCCTGAATTTCTACCTCTCATTTAACTTACAGCAGTTAAATGTATATTCTTAAATAAGAAATGTAAATGCTGCTGTAATTTAGTCCTGACGTTTTCTACTGTCTTTTTTTTCAGTGGAGAAAGACATAGGAGGAAACATTGTAATTTCCCCTCTATGACAAGTCATAATGTTCATTTTCAGAGAAACAATTTTTTTAGTTTTGAGCCTAGTTTTGTTACTGGTGTCACAAATGCCAGTGACACTGTTTTCTTTCTCTGTGTAGTGACAAAAGTCTGTTGCCAGTAGAAGGTGCATAGCACTAAGTAATCATTTGGCTTTTCTTCCTCAGACAGACCTTAATTAACAATTATAATGTTAATATTTCCTTAAAATGTGAAATTAAAAAAAAAAGAAGTATTTCAATAGCATTCATTACCTTTCTTTGTTGAATCAGTGATATTGAAGGTTGAAATATAGATAGAAGCTATTTAAGATAGAACCAGCAACTCTAGGCAAAATGAACTGTCAAAATACTCGAATCCCACAATCCTGAAAATTCTGTGTTCCAGAAGAAAAGTGTGTCTTCTGTAGCACTTCATTAGAGATTTTTGCACTGTGCTTCCCTTATTGGATCCGATGCTGCTCAGACTCACAGAGTTCTGAATTGAGAGGTAAGGGTAGCATCCATCTCTCTTATACTTCATTGAAAATAAAGCTTCAAGAGAATAATGCAATTTACAGTCCATTTTATAATTTTTTTTTCTAAGTGAATTTAAGGAAGTTAAAGTTGATCTTAGCAAATTTTAGTTTCTGTTGTAACAGAGCTTCAAAATAGCAAAAACCAAACTATAATAACAAACTTTTTTTTTTCTACCAGTGTTTGTTACCAATGGAGGACTGTATTGGTGGTGGAACAACACATACAGTTTTCAGAAAAATTCACTACTTCATGTAATGTGACGAATGGTCTCAGGGAGTTTGGAATCTCTTACCTGGCATGGAAACAGTGACTATGCTTTCCCTGTGCTATGCCAGGAAAAGTATCTTGAAGATGTCATGGTCCAAATAGATTGAATTTTCTTTGCTGACTGCTTTTGTGAAAATTTGCAAGAGTGAATAGGCATTTGCAGAGCACGTCCAGTCATTTTCTGGCTGTTTCCCCCAACAAACCTATTAATAGCAGTTGTTCAGGAAGCAGAATTTGCTTACATAGGTTGCTAAAGAGTAACAACATGGAAGAAAATGGGAAGACCATGGAGCAGATCCTCCTAGAAGCTATGCTAAGGCACATGGAGGGCAGGGAGGTGATTTGAGACAGCCAGCATGGCTTCACCAAGGGCGAGTCCTGCCTGACAACCTAGTGGCTTTCTAGGATGGAGTGACCACATCAGTGGACAAGGGAAGAGCTACCGATGTTGTCTATCTGGACTTCTGTAAGGCCTTTGACACGGTCCCCCAGAAGAACCTTCTCTCTGTGTTGGAGAGAGATGGATTTGATAGGTGGACTGTTGGGTGGATGAGGATTTGGTTGGAAGGTTGCATCCAGAGGGTAGTGGTCAATGGCTTAATGCCAAAATGGAGATTGGTGAGGAGTGGTGTTTCCCAGGGGTCTGTACTGGGACCAGTACTGTTTCATATCTTCATCAATTACACAGACAAGTGGGACTGACTGCACTCTCAGCAAGTTTGCAGATGACACTAAGCTAAGTGGTGCGTTTGACACACCTGAGGAATGGGATGTCATCCAGAGGGACCTGGACAGAACAAGCTCAAGGAATGGGCCCATGTGAACCTCATGAGGTTCACCAAGGCCAAGTGCAGGGTCCTGTCCCTGGGTCAGGGCAACCCCCAGTACCAGTACAGGCTGCGGGATGAAAGGATTGAGAGCAGCCCTGCTGAGAAGGACTTGGGGATACTGGTGGACGAAAAGCTAGACAGGAGCTGGCAATGTGCGCTCGCAGCCCAGAAAGCAGCAGTCTCCTGGGCTGCATGCAAAGCAGCGTGGCCAGCAGGTTGATGGAGGGGATTCTGCCCCTCTCTTCTGTTCTGGTGAGACCCCACCTGGAGTCCTGCATCCAGCTCTGGCACCCTCAGCACAGGAAAGACATGGACCTGTTGGAGAGGGTCCTGAATAGGGCCACAAAAATGAGAGGTGTTCCATCCCTCTGATCCTATGAGGACAGGCTGAGAGAGTTGGGGTTCTTGAGCCTGGAGAGGAGAAGGCTCCGGGGAGACCTTATTGCAGCCTTCCAGTACTTCAAGGGGGCTGATAAGAAAGATGGGGACAAGCTTTTTAGCAGGGCCTGTTGTGATAGGACAAGGGGTAATGGTTTTAAACTAAAAGAGGGTGGATTTAGACTAGATAGAAGGAAGACATTTTTCCCAATGAGGGTAGTGAAACACTGGCACAGGTTGCCCAGAGAGGTGGTAGATGTCCCATCCCTGGCAACATTCAAGGTCAGGTTGGACGGGGCTCTGGGCAACCTGATCCAGTTGAAGATGTCCCTGCTCCTTGCAGGGTTGTTGGACTAGATGACCTTTAAAGGTTCCTTCCAACCCAAAGATTTTTATGATTCTATGAAATGAAGTAAATTAAATGAGAGCCCCTCCCGTCACCCGAAATAGTGTGAAGAAATGGACTACTCATTTTGATGATTTTTCCAGTACAGAATTTGTTTTACAATAGCTGGAATTAATAAATAATCAAGTGTCTAGAACTGCCTGCTCATTGAGAAGTTCTCATAACAGAAAAATATCTTGAACATTGTTTCATTTCATTGCAGCTATTACTTAGAATTTACAGCTAGAAAAAAATTGGTTTAATTTGAATAGCGTGCAAAAGTTTTTTTCATTAGGGAACTAGAAATTTGCCAAGATGTTTCCTAAAATGAAGACTCAGTGTTTCTTCCCCTTATTCTAACCAATGGGAAAAATGGCTTTTATGTGTAATTTCCTTTTGCTTTAAATACTGCTTAGGATCAAGTTCTTAACTTAAGACTTTATTATTCCTGTTAGGTGCTTCACTTCTGAGAAGAAAATGTTTTTTCTTGATGACCAATTCAACAAAGTGTTTTTGCTTATGTGCTGAAAGACAGAATTTCTTTTTTCATTCCTCTTGGAAGTGAACCGAATTAAGACTTCCCGAGGTTAGAACAGTGTCAAGGAAGTAGGCTTTAAATTGTGAAAAAGTATTTCTGAGTTTAAGCCTGTAGCCATCCCTCCCTAGTCTCTTATTTTAAATAGTATTTTAGATTAAATCTACCAAGAGCAGAGATGAGCTCGAGCTCTGTTGTAGATAATGCAAATACTGCTCTTCTCTACATGAATAGTGAACCTATGTCCTCCTGTATTAGAGCTGTATGCCAGAACTGAAGGGCAGAGAATTAACCTTTTCAGAAACCCATCTGCACCTAATCTGCTTTGGGAGAAGTTCTGGAAAATCTTTCAGAGGACATTGAAGTGTGCTTTTTTCTCCTGGCCGTAGTAATTGTTCGGCATTGTTGCAAATTCACGTGCAGTTCTGCCTCCTCAAGGGTGCTACCTGGTAGCCTTTAACTCATTACCATTGTTTCCTCTCAGATGACTGGAGGAGCCCTATGTGTTCCCGTAGTGCTACGTGCTCTAACCTGTGATGTCGGTGTGAACTCTTACAGACCTGGTTTGTGTTATCCTGTAGCTATAGAAGCGGTTATTCAACAGACTTTGGTTCTGGGTATCACATGTCCACAGTTGCTTCAGCTTTGATACTTGTAGTGTTATGGTAGTGGTTATTTCATGTATGGTTTGGGGTGGAAGGAGGAAGACAAAATTAGTTTCAGATCGTAGCAGCACACCAAAAAAATCTTTTCTGTGGCTGTGTGTGACTTCATGGCAGCAATAGGTGAAGTATTTCTGAACCATGCTCCTCAGTTTAATTAAAGGCTTTGCTTAGATGTCATAGACAGCCCTTTAAATACTTTAATGCTTTTGAAATTACATGAGAGTGTTTATGTAAATATAAGGCAAAATTCTCACTGAATATGAATGGATATATTCAGTGAGAAAAGTGTTTTATTAAGGGCCAGGCACATTTTTACTTGGGGCTAAAATTACACTTAAAAATAACCTCAGCTCTCAGGCCAGACTTCCCTTTGATAGCAACAAAAGAAGCTTATTTTTTCTCAGTTGATAGGTTTTGCATTGAGGAAATAAATTCAGTTTTGTTGAATGATTTCTGTGTGCCAGTTCCCAAAGTCAGGCTGTCTTGGAGCTACATCTGCTGCCTGTGTGACTTGTGCAGCTTAGACTATTATTTGTGTAAGAATGTGCTAGTCCCTAATTCTTCTTATAGAAACATTTACATTGAGGATATCGCTGTTAACCATCAGTGCTAGTTCAGTAATTTTATTTTTTTCATTTAAAATATATTTATGGTTGACAAATATACTTTCAGCCCATTCCCTATGACAAAAATTAATTGTTGTAATGATTTACTGTAATCTCCATCTCTTTCTTTTTAGTGTTCTTTTCCCACTTGTGGTTTCTTTTCCCTTTCTTAAAGCAGTCGCTAAAGTCTTACATGCCAATGAGTTTAAAAAAACTAACCCCAGATCCTGTATCTAATTGTCATAAGTCATAGGTGAGTAGGGAACGATGTCAAGGCAAAATTTGGTTAGGATTTCCACGTATGCTCTGCTACTTTCCAGTTTTCTCCAGCTCAGTGATTTCCTGAAATAGAGGGTCTGGTTTTATGCTAAGCCTTTTTTTTTGTTTGTTTCTTTTTGTTTATTTTTCAGTGTTTCTTGCAAGAACTCTTGATATATTTTCTTGAAGTAACATTCCTTCATGTGAAAAAACATATTAACTCTTCATCAGTATATTGTATTTATCTGTTCCTATCCTTTTATTGTTGTTTTTACCTATGGTCATTGTAGAAATATCTGGACTTAAGAGTGATTGTCCGTAATTCCTTGGATGCCAAAGTATTGTCGCTTTTGCCATTTTCCATTGTGGTGGTACCAAAGATGTTCTAAACAAGTTTCCCCTTTTCCCTCCCCTGCTCTCCCCAACACACACACTGTACCATTCTGTGCTAGTATGTACTTTGATTTTAATATATCTTATTAGCAGTAGAAGATTGTAAAAACACCAATAGTTATTTTTAAGTTGTTTTTTGCATGTGTTAACACTCAGGAGAAGTCCTTTCATATTATCTGGTTTGTAGTCATTCCATGACTTTGAAATAAATTATAGATGAATGTAATGTTCTGAATGAGGTCATATAAATACAATTTAGGTCCTGGCACCTTGTACAGGAAACTAATTATTGCTTGTTTTCCCTTTTCTTTTTAGAGTCTTTCATTGTACTATAAAGGAGGATTTGAACAGAAAATGAGTAGGCGAGAAGCTAGTCTTATTTTAGGTGTCAGGTAGGTGTGTTGCATTAATATGTTTTTGTTTGGTAAGTATTGAATGAAGAAAATGCATGTTGTGAGAATGTGGAATACTCTTGCCAAAATTGTAACTTTTTTTTTTTAAGAGACTTGTAATGGCTTATAAACCATTCTAATATTCTGCTTAAGCTAAAAAGCAAACAATAAAAATGCTAATAAAACATGCGACTTGTCTTTGGCTTGAAGGCATGGTAACATATTGCAGTGGAGAACTGGTGCTCTAGAAATAATCAGAATAGCGCATACTGTGCTAATTAGTGCTATCACATGGCCTAGTCTCCAAAAAACCCCTTGAAATAAGTAATATTGTAGATTATATTAATAAACGAGGAAAACAAATCCATTTTGCTCATTTTTCCATAAGTCAGTAATATTGTTTATTTTCTTTCTCCACTCTGATTTGTTTGGATTTAAAAAGTTGTGGCATATTCTAAACAAATACTTGGAGACACTTGTCATTTGAATTAGGTATGGGAAATAATTTCCAGGCTGAGTATTCAATGGATTTTTCAGTGGATTTTTTTCAAAAACATTTGGATGGCCAATGGTAGCACACATCTTAGTGTTTTCTGTAAAGCAGGTGGTGAGTTTGAGGGCTTTCCAGATGACAGGAGCAGATCTGACCTTAGGTAGTAGATTCCTTATTTATCGTTTAGATCAGTTCTAAATTCTAAGGTTTTAAAAAAAAAAAAAAAAAAAAAAGAGGATGGTTTTAATTATTCACCATTTGAAATAATTTCTTCTGGGGAAACTGGAACTTAAAATCCTGTTCAGTGTGCTGGTTGTGTTTACTTTGAACAGAATGGAAGTTATGCAGATTTAGCATTCATTTTAAGAAAATTAAAATAAAACACTACATTTATTTGAAATATTTCATGCTTGCACACTGAAAAAGAGAATTACAGGAATGCTCTTCAGAAATATTTCCTTTGACCTTTAAGTTTTATAATGTATTAAGATTTTCACTTTATAAGGGCAAATTCAGTGATATTCCGGAGGAGCACATGGCAGCTCATTAAAGTGTGTTTACAGTGGCAACGCCTAGCCTGAACACTGCTCATGTACATGTCTGAAGTTTAATCACATCTGAAATCAGTCCCTTTTTAATAGCTTGAGTCTGCACTGGGAACAGTGACACTGCTTGTTAGGTTTGGACTGAGTCTTGCAAGTATCAAGACTTAATCAGATTTGAGTAAGTTCATAATGTTTGAAGTACTGAGCCTTTAATTGTGTAGAAGCATGACTATCATCTTTATAGGAGATTTTCACATTGTTTAAACACACTTTTCTAGACCAGTTTTAACTGCTTACTGTATTAAATACATATATAAAAATGCCACCCAAAAAAAGGGAAGCGAGTTTTAAAAGTGCTGTGGAAAATGCAAGGGTGTGCACGAATGCACAAACTAGATCTGTCTAGGCCCTATTCTTATTATTGTCCTCTGTGTCATCAGTTCTAAGTCACATTCAATTTCAAGGCAAAGACTTTCTTCATTATTTTGAGTGCTCAGTATGCCTGGGCAGTATAAATAAGAAATACAAGCCATGATAAAGGTGAGCATTTAGTGATAGCTTTTAAATTTCACATATATCGGCCCATTACACATTGCAAATGTTATTCTCTAATAACCATCTTGTAAGATTGCAGGGGTTTTGGTAGAGACATGCAAGTGCATTATTTGTATTTAAACTATGTAAAAGGTATCTAAAGCTACAAACTACTGTATTGGAAATATTGACTAGTTTTAAGTTTTAGTATTCTGCATTAGTTGTTATGAAGCACTGATTACTGAAGTTCAGTATACACACAGCAATAATATTAATAACTATGTACTCTGTAGAAGGAACTGCTCATGGGAGAGATGGAGGACTATCTGAGGTGACATGGGATGTGAAAATGTTAGGAGAGTTTTCCAAACGTTCGGCAATATAGATGCTAGCAAAATATAGCTGTCCTAAGTATAATGTTTTACATCTACCAAATGCCTAACACTGAAGTTCTGACTTATGCCTGCATAAGATAAAATTTTAGATAAAAATGAATAAAAATTTCTGTATTGTAGAATTTCCTCGGTGAAACAAGATGCATACTTTTTCTTTCCATAGGAAATATTTAATTATATGTTAATGTAACATATAATTTTTTTTCTATATTTATTTATTTATTTATATGCACACATTAGTGAAAAAAAAACTCCTAAGATGGAGAATGCAGAGCCTCTCTGGGCAATCTGTGTCACTGCTGGACTGTCTTTGCGGTGAAAAACAGATTATGTCCAGCCCACGCCTCCCGTTTCAATTTGTGCCCATTTTCGCTCAACCTCCCACCACGCATGACTGTGGAGAGCCTGGACCCATGTTCTTTATGACCTCCGTGTAGATGCTGGGGAGGCTGTCGTGAGGGCCCCCAGCAGCTCTGTCTTCTCCACGCTGAACAGGCTTTCTTGGCCTCTCCTCAAAGGGTGAGTGCTCCAGCCCCCAACCATCATGGTGGCTTTTGCTGGACCTGCTGCAGTTGGCCAACATCTTTCCTGTACAGGGGTCCCAAAACTGGGTGCAGCAGCTAGATGTGGTTGGCCCGGTAGAGAAGAATAGCTGCTTGTGTTGACCTAGTGACCATGCTCCCTCCCATACAGCCCGGGAGGCTGTTGTCCTTCTCCGCTGCCAGGGCACGCTGGTGGCTCTTGTTCTTGCTGTGCCCGCGTCCCTTTCAGCAGAGCTGCTCCCCAGCCCGACAGTCCCCAGCCTGTAGCGCTGCCAGGGGCTCTTCCTTCCCAGGCGCCGGGCTCTGCATCTGCCCTTGTTGAATTTCCTGAAGGGTTCCTGTCACCCCATTCCTGCAGCCTCTCCAGGTCCCCCTGAACACCAGCCCTGCCCTCCAGCGTATCAACTGTTCCCACCAAAGTGATAGACTTTTCAGATAGTTGTTGATGTTAGAAGGTAGCATGAACTTGGTGTGACTCAGATTGTGAGGATGTACCAGTTCAAGAAGAATGTGATTTTTGGCATGAATGGGGCTTTTTTTGGTAGTTATTAAAAATCTTTAGAGACTAGCCTGAATAAGCAATATCTCGTTGTGGAATATCATCACCTGTGGAATAAGCAATATCTCATAAACTAAGCAACCTTGATGTAAAACACCATTTTCACAGTTGCTTCTTGGAGCAGAACTGCATGATTTTCTATAATACGCAACTGCAACTTCTGCACAGTTACACTTTGGCCATCTGAGTTTCTAAATGTGGTATATCAACTTTCCTTTTTATTATTAAAAAACAGTTTTTCAAATCAAAATACAGATGATTGTTATTTTTATCACTCTGATAACGAATAACTTCTTTTTTGTATTTATATAGTTGAAGACCTTTCACCCTCTGTTTAATTCTTACTTTCTGGGTCACTTTCTGTTCCATTGAAGTATTCTTACGCAGTTTTATGAACTATTTTTGTAACATACCCTAATTTCCCTGTGACAGAATAATAATTAGAGGTTGTTTACCTCTAGAATGTAGTTAGGCTGATACCTTGCATTCAAATAGTATCTACAAAAAGATTAATTAATTGAATCATCACTGATTAAGAAGTCACCTGAAGTGGAAAACACTGCTTCATTTCTGCATGCTAATAAATTCTGAAAAACTGAACCATTCAAACTGTCCTTCTGCATACGATACCCTTACTCTGTTGGCATACTGCATCTCTAAGTGGTTATTTTTCTGGTAAGGTACATATTTAATTTAGGCCAAGTACGTATTTCATGTATCTGTCATTGAAGGAGACAACATTATGTAGCACTTGTAAATCAGCATGTCCCTGAATGTAACACATTGAGCAGCTTTGCAAAAATAACAAATGCAGGTCTTTTTTCAGGCCCCAGCAGAAAGAAGAATTATTTATAGCAGCTATAAAAATATTTACAGTAGTAAAAAATGTGGTAATATTAAATATTTGTTGTTTTGTTACTGGTCATATAAATACTTATTTTCTGGGGGAGGAAAAAAAATGTGTTTTCTGCATTTAATGATAAGAATAACCAGCTAGATACTCCCTGGAGCTGGTGGTTTTTTTCCTTTCCTTTTTCCCCCAAAAATTGTTTCTTTTAAATGAGTAGATGTGTTGTGTTTTTTTAAAAAACAACAACAACAACAAAAACACCAAACAACCACCAACGATATTTATACGTGTCAAATGCACAGGCTTTTTTAAAATGTCCTTCTCTGTGTCTTACACGCCTTTGTTACTGTTACTTCCTCAGAGATGCAGTTTTATGTTTTGTCCACAAGATGGTGAAAATCTCAATTTTTGAAGTCAGTATAAACTGTTAATTTATAACCTGAGTGCAGTGGCATTTATGGTAAGCGCTTTAACTTATTTTTGCAGTCCATCTGCTGGCAAGGCCAAAATCAGAACAGCCCATAGAAGAATCATGATTTTGAATCATCCTGATAAAGGTAAATAACTATTATTCTTCTTAATAAGAGCTGGAAAAGAAGAGGCTTAAATTAAATCCTTCAACTTTACTGGTTGTGTAAATACCACACTGAGTGTGAATGTATGTTTTTTATTTATAGACTCGAGCTTCTGTGTGTCTTCTCTCAGATAAACTAGGCTTTATGAACCACAGTTTTACCTGTCTTTCTTTAATGTTGTTTTCTAGACTTGTGCTGCTTCAGTTAACTATGAGGTTGGGGACCAGGCTTCTACGCTTTAAAAAAAAATTACATCTAATTTTTTCTTCTTTTTGAATAAAATTTTTACATTAAACTGACATTCCTGTTTTGAACTGAGATGGACCAGTCACATGTATGAAAGTAACTTTCTGTGGGGAAATGTTTTGCAGTCACTAAGGACATCATTGATGAATTTCAGACTTCCTGGAATTCACTTGGAATAAATGTAAAGCTGGGCAGTGTTGCTTTACTGGCCAGGTTTTTTATGTAAATTTATCTTATGGAAACGCTATTATTATAACTTTAACTACAGTACAGCTGGCTGAGAAAGAAAGCCCATATGTTCATTGCTGTTTCTACTTTAAAATAACAGATGGTGAAGAGTTGCACTGTATTTCAGAAGTCAAAAGGGGAAAGCGGAGGGGTTTTATATCTTTTTGACAGAATTACAGGGCTCCTTGCCAGCACCCCATTTTAAGAAAATGAAAAAGTAACTGTGACCACTGGCCATGGGAAGTGTTTAGTTGTTACTTTTCTTTGCTGTCCTCGCTCCTCAGTTTAATTCTAAAGTTGTCCTGCTTATTCCATTTTAAACTTCACACTTCCATTTTTTACACTTTTTATAATGTATAAGCTGTACAGACATAGAAAAGAAATTCTCTTCTGCATTTCTAATATGATGGTCAGCGGCCTCTCAACCACTAGAGTGCTGATCAGGTCAAAACTTTTTGATAATGAACTTCTAAGTCTATTGTAGCAGTGCTTAGAGATGTGAGCCAGAACGGTGAATCTCCATGTGGATGTTGAGTAGACCTGAAGAGGCAGTTCCCTTCACGAAGATTGTACGTTTTGACGATCTACTCTTACAGCTGTAATGCACCTGCAGCAGGGCACAGTGTAGGTTTGGATGGATGTAGTAAGCCCTCCTGTGTGCTATTAAGATGGAGCATTTTCTCAGTAGGAATACAGTTGAAGGGATTTGTGCCTCTGTGCTGCCCCTGCAGCTCTTCTGGCATGGCTGTAGAAAAAAAATCTTGTGTAATGTCTTCAGCTGCAGAACTAGTGCCTGGAGTGATCTTGAACATGTGGCATCATCACAGAGAGACTTGTTTGCTTATGTATATATCTTGATTTCTTCTGGCTGTGGGTAGCACAGATGTGCTTTTAAAAATAATGTTCAACATTAGAATGCTATTTTAAAATAATATTTTACCAGATGGAGTTGATAGAAGAAAGTGTAATAATTACAGATTTTAGAAGTTACATATGTTATCTGAGATCCCAAATGTTGAAGAGAGAATTATTAGAAAGAAATAAATAAGAAATATATACAAGTTTGCATAATAACATCCCCACTGAGTGCTACTAAAATGGTTGCTTATTAACTTTTACATAGTTCAGTGTAAAAGTGTTTTTATATTGATACATTGCATGTTAATTTATCAGTTACTAATTTGATGAAAGTATATTTGCTCACAGAAAAAGAGAAAGAGAGAAGCCTCTTGGACTTGCCCTAATTATAAACAAACACTTGGGCGATCATGAGATTGAATTTTCTCTCGTTGGAGGGCTAAAAAATTAATATGGCACTTACAGATGTAAATGTAGTGAAAACACTTCAGCAGATTTGAATTTACTTTAAGATCCTGCACTCTAGACATGTAGAAGATCAACGCACATTTAAAAATTACTTGGAATACATTGTTTATTGCAGTTTTTAGTCTTTACTGTTTGTTTCTACTCGTTTCCTCTAGTCTGCTCTTTGAAAGAAGCACTATTCAATGTAGTAATTCCTCTTCCTGGCTAAAAAGCCAATTGGTTCAAAAAAAAGAAAAAAAAATACATTTTTTGGTAGACAGTTCTCTACCCTTTCCCTGCCCTGCCTCACCTTCCTCCGGTGTGTCTTACCTATTAGGGCTACATTCAAACAAAACTGAAACATGAACAAGAGAACTCCATTACTTTTCCCAGTTGTTCTATTACACTATGAAATGACTTTATAATGTTTTAGATTCCGCAGGAATGTCCTAAAGAAGTCTTTAAGCAATCCTTGCCACGTGTCCACAACTAGTTCTGCATGTTTCTTCTATCATTATCTTTTCTTACGAATTGAATAGAATAGAATGAATGAAATGATGAATGAAAAATTATGATTGAACAGATGCCTTGGAAAAGGTTATTCAGTGTACAGCACTGCTGGAATCGTATTTTCATGTAAAAAATATAGGTGTATTATAGTGAATGGTAAGTTACTGGTACAGACCTTGTAATGTTGTTTTTGGTGACTGTAGGCAGATGGTTGGCACTCAAGGGGAGAGTAAAAAAAACAAACACAAAAAGACTGCTGAACTGTAATCAGATTGTTAGATGGAGCGTAAAGCAATGACAGTGTTCGGGACTAGAAGTTAGAAGGCGTACCATGTTTAAATAGCTTTAATGTTATGGTTTCTGGCTGGTAATTCCAGGCATCTAGCACAAGAGAGGCTTGGGGTGTGTGTGCGAGCATGTACACACGCTTAATGATTCTTTGTCAAAATTATTTATAAAATTTCACCTCTTAGTTTTTGGAGTGGGTGGAAATAAGAGCTATTAGCTTTGCATGAATGTTCAAGACAGCTGACCTTGCATACTTTTGCAGGAACGTTGCACTACAAGTCTAATTTGCACCGATGTAAAGTGATTTCAGTCTTCACTCGGAGACAAATTTTCAGCGTTATTCTTCAGTAACTTCAGTTTTGATTACATTTCTCATGTTTCCTTATCAATTAGTTTACTTCATATCAATGTCATTTTTTTAATCAGTTGTATGAAAAGGATGTATTTAGGAATGAAGAGCTAATAAAAGTGAGTAATAAGGGGATGCTGCAAGTGAAGTAGTTTGGTACTTAATACTGATGTGTAAATGGTATTCCTTTCCCCTTTTTCTTCTCAGGTGGATCACCTTACTTAGCAACAAAAATCAATGAAGCAAAAGACTTGTTGGAATCCACTGCCAAAAATTGAAATCTGAAGCCTTGGGTCAGAAGAGATTCAGCAGATATCTTGTACAACAGCTTTCATATCTACTTGCTCTGCACAGTTTCTTAACGCTGCATTGATTGTTCTTATTTATTTTCATAATTAAAAGTTTAAGATTATTTAAAAGCAAGCCGAAATCTGTTGCAGTTATGTAAAGTTATGAACAGTTATGCTCCTGCAAGGAGCAGGGAATTGGACTCAAGGATGCTTATGGATCCCTTCCAACTCAAGATATTCTACGATTCTATGTATCAATTTTAGTGTACTTTTACTGAATTATGATGAATCACAAGCTTTGAAAATGTTCTCCTACTGTCTGTGTTTTCCTTCAGAAGTAGTTGCTTCTTTCATTAAACTTTTGGAGCTTTTTAAAATCTAAAAAATAGTCTTAAATATGGGGTGTTTTTCTTCATTGATGAAGATTTGACCATTGCCAGAAAGTCTGTGACAGTGTATTGAGTCACAGGAAGTATGGCAGACCCTGTACAGCTAGTTTTCAGCATCACCTTACGTTTGAATCTGTTCATCTGTGAATTAGTAGGGTTTATTCATGAGTGCAGTTTGAGATGTGCAACTCAGAACAAAATGACTAGCAGGACTACAGACTGCAGTTTCCATTAGCTGTATCTATGGGGCTTGGTGATAGGAAGGAAGAGTTTTGCTTTTGGTTAGTTCTTTTGCATATTAAAAGATCTCTGAAATTGTCAAGTAATTATTTGGACATGCTTTTACTTCAAGCCAGAGAGTACATTTACTCTGTAGCAGCTGGGGTGGTGCAGGGGTTTTCAGGGCAGTGGAACTGAAGAAGGTAGGTCCATGTGGCCTGGAGTCTAGATGGATCTTAGAGGCTGTGGTTGTCTAGGTCAGTCCAGTCATGTCAGCCTGGTGTAGGACTGATATAACAGGGAACAAACAGGACTGTACCACTGATGATAGTCGCTTTGCTTATGACTCTGGATGGACTTACTAGGTTAGTTTTCCGGTAATTCTCTGCGTTATGCGCCTTTTCTCAAAGTATCATGCACACCTACTTACGTAGCACCCTAGCAACCTTGTGCTGGCATCAGGGAATACTAAAGCCATGGATCTCTGACTTTAAAGAGAACATGTTTTAATTGACAGCTGAGAGTAGATGCTATTTGGGGCACTTGGCTGCTGCAAATTTCTACCAGTAAATTGGCTGCAGATGAATTAACTCTCCTAAGATGATAAGATGAGACAGTCTAGTGGATTCATTGCAAGACTGAAAAACTTTCTAGTATCCATTCAAACTCATATCATTTGAAGTACAACAAACAACTCGCTGAAGTGCTACAAATATAAAATGTAGATATCCCATTTTCTAGGTTATTTAGCCAGAAGAAAGTGGCTAAGAGCAGTTAATATTAGATTGGATGCTTTAATTAATTATCCACCAGAACGTACATTTGTCTGTTCATCCACTGGTGGATGTCCAAATGACATGGATTTTTTCCTTGAAAGGAAGAAAATATTATTTTTTAATCCCACTTTTGGATTATTGCAATTTGAGACAGAGAAAAACTTTTGTCTTCATGGGTATATGCAATTTCTGCCATACCTCTCATTTTTTTAAAGACAGAAAAAATAATACCAAAGTAATTCATAGGTCTTAATTTAATTATTTTTGCATAAATAGGAAGCCAATTTAAAAAAAAACAACAAACAATACACCCCATCTAAACATCTCCAATTTATGTTCTTTATTGGGGTTCTTTATACCCAGTTTTGCTCTGGTATGAATACATACAATGTAGTTATGAGTCTTTTAAAGCAATAGTGGCACTGTACTTCTGCCAGCATCATACTGTAGCCAAAAAAATAGCTTGCACAAACATCCATGTTTCCAACTTTTTTTAAATGAGAATATAAAACTTTCTGGGGAAAAAAAAAAGTGCTAGAGCTTTTTGGGATGTTGCCCAAATAAAATTTTCTATTTGCAAATTATTAAAATTTCAGCTACATTTAAAATAGACTTTTCTATTTTACTTTCTTCTGTTTTGTAAGTTTATTCACTTGCTTGGGGCATTGAGTAGGAAGTAGGGAATTTTAGATCATTATTTGATGTCTTACTGACTGTTGGTGATCCATGGTGGGGTGGGAAACTCCTTTCATTAATAACTTGAATTATCAGCCTACATAGCAATATACCTACTTCCTTTAATATTAGGAAATCACAAAACTATACTTAGAATGAGAAATACCATCTTGATGGTATTATCATGTACGGTAGCATCATCCGATTAATAGTCCTAAGATTTTTCCAAGAGTTAGTCGTGGTACACAGAATAATTGCCATACAGCTTCATGTGACATTAAAATACCCCTACTGTGCTATTACAGTTTCCTTATTTATATGCTAACTTATACAAGGAGAAGTTAATTAGTTGTTTTTTTTTTTTTAATATAGCAGATACTGCATCTAATAAACTCTAGTTTTAAATAGTGGCAAAGTTCTTCTCCAAAATGGTTCCTCTCCAAAATGTTTGTCTGGTTTAAACGCTGCATAGAGCCTGTTTCTGGATGTAGTGATTTCTCTTGACTTGGAACTCATGTGGGCAACCTGTTTGTTCCTCACATCTGGCAGGTGAGTGGACAGTTTGTGTTTCAAAGAATATTAAAGATCTTAAACATTGCAGTTTAGGTTTCTTTCATTATATTGGTTTTTTTTAAACAAAATTCTAGTGGTCAAGTCTATGGGTGAAAGGCTGTCTGGATGGCTGAGATCAGAAGGTAGTGGTTAAGGAGTTGCACTCTACCCAGAAGCTGATCTGTCCTGGGACCTCTCCTGTTCAACATTTTTGTCTGTGATCTGGAGGAGGAGAGACTGATCAAGCGCACTCACATCAAGTTTGCAGATGCCACCAAATGGCATAAACCAGTTGATACGCTGGAGGGCAGGGCTGGTGT
>NW_010525215.1:0-15600 GCF_000687285.1 Phaethon lepturus | reverse complement strand
AATCTGAGCCTTGAAAATCAGGGGCGAGGACGGGGCATCACTGGGACTTTAACTAGGATTATATAGCCTAGCCTGTCACCTGAGTGGTGAGCATGCAAGTTGTGGCATGTGTGTTTTAAAATACACTTCAGAAGTGTTAGCTTCTGGGGACAAAGTAGAGCCTGGACAGAAGAGCTCTCCCTTACCACAGAAGCATGTGATAGGAGACCTGAGACTGTATGTCGGAATTGCCCTAACCAAGCCTTCAGAAAGTGTTCTAATAACCATAGTTAGCATTCCTTAGTTTCATTGCCAGATTCCTAATTTTTCTATGTGTGGGCACAGCGTTTCCTAGTTCTTGAACTTTCTATCTGTGTTGATGCTCCCTAAAATGTGCTCTCAGTGTTTCTCTGCATGGGATGTTTGTTCCCTGGAACTGATTAAAAGTTGATGCTTTCCTCTATGGCCCCAAGCTTTATCTCTGCAGTTACTTTTGAGTGGAGCTGAAACTTTCTCTTACTTTGGTTTAACTTACTAAATGTATAGTATTTTTACTGGGGATATCAGATGCAAGACTCAAATTATACCTGCAGGGTGCAAGTACAAACCAGATGAAAGGCGATTCTTTACATGCATGTAGCTTAGCTGGAGAACTTGTTTGTTACAAGGTCCAAGGGAAGACTGGTTGACTCTCCTATGAGGACGGGCTGAGAGAGTTGGGGTTGTTCAGCCTAGAGAAGAGAAGGCTCTGGGGAGACCTTACTGCAGCCTTCCAGTACTTGAAGGGAGCTTATAAGAAAGATGGGGACAGACTTTTTAGCAGGACCTGTAGCAACAGGACAAGGGGTAATGGTTTTAAACTAAAAGAGGGTAGATTTAGACTAGATATAAGGAAGAAATTTTTCACCACAAGGGTGGTGAAACACTGGCAGAGGTTGCCCAGAGAGGTGGTAGATGCCCCATCCCTGGAAACATTCCAGGTCAGGTTGGATGGGGCTCTGACCCTAAAAGGTCTCTTCCAACCCAAACTATTTTATGATTCTATGACTTCATGGAAATTCTCCCATTAGGGATAAGCTGTTCTCTGTGAGGAAATAAATCCAGGCTGCCGGAGGTTATGAGAGTACACGTACTTGTGGTGGTGTTGGTTTCTTGTTATTGGCATTTGGCTGCATGGGAGGTGACATAAATGGACATTTAGTTGGGCTTGGTGTGGGTATTTCTACTTACACTGTAAGTTGTTCAGTGTGTGTTTGTGGGTAGAGGGTTGTTTTGGGGGTTTTTACTTTGTTTTTTAGGGGAATGCTAGATGACAGCTGTAGAGTGGGTAGATTTCTCTGCTAGGGAGGACACCAGAACTAAGGATTTGTAATGCTTGAATACTGTTACCAAACCACAGAGAGCTTTACAAGCCCTATTCCTTTCCATGCTTATGCCTTGAGTTTTAATTCCTTATGGAGAGAGCTCTTTTGGGGACAGATTTCTGGAGTTCCTGGGCTCTGGTTCACCATTTGGAACTTTTGATTCAGCTGTTACTTCAAAGTTAACGTTTCATTGCTAGGGTTTCCCAGGTTTTCATTTTCAAAGGAAAAGGCCAGAGAGTTGAGAATAGTGTTGATGAATGGAGTCACTATTCCTCATTTTATTAAGATTTTTGTAAAGGTGAAACAACCTCTTTTTTTCTCTCTAATCTGCAAGGATTGAACATAGAAACAATACTCTGCTTCAGAAAGGTGTAGTTTTTAATTCAAGTAAGTTGCAGGGAGAAGACTTGAAAGCAGTTCATGATAATAGGTCTGCTTTCTTTGTAAGGTTTTTTGGGCTTACCGTACCTTCCTAATTCAAAATAGGTGCCTTTCATGCTGTGTTCGTAGCTTACAACAAATAGAATAACATTGTAGTTTTAATTATACAAAGCAAATTTAAGAACAGATTTTTAAATCCTTTTGTTGTTGGTACTTAGTTGTGATTTTAATGTCTACTTCAAAAAAAATGCTTATGAGCAGGGCACTTGAGAAGCAGCAAGGAACAGACTCTGGTATTGGCATTTTTTTAGAAAGTGGAGGAAACTATTTTTGGTACTGTTTTGGTTTTGTGTTTTGCCTTATAACACCTAGAAGGCACAAGTGTAGATAAACTTACCCACTTGAGGTAAAATTTTGCATCACAGTAGACTTCGCTTAGAGCGAGCTTGGTGTTGATACAAGACCCTGAAGCCTCCCCACTCTCTAACAAGGTGAGCTGATGCTGCTTTTCACGTTGTGTTTGTGTTATAAGGGTTTCCTTTGCAATCCCAAAGGCCAGAAGCTTAGCTATCACCTTATAAAAAAAACATATGGCGGGTACCTCACTTGTGTAAAACTGATGCCTATTGTATTAAAGAAAAATAAATTATCTGGGTGATACTACTTTTTTCTCTGGTTTTTTTTTTCTTCCTACCTTTTTCCTCAGGTTATACAAGGAAGCGTGTAATGAAGTATGGGAACGCATGAATGTTCTCTATTTAGAGTTTGACAGCAATGTTTTGTATTTCAGGGCAAATGACCCAGCTTTGTGAACTGATCAATAAAAGCGGAGAACTGCTAGCAAAAAATCTTTCCCATCTGGATACAGTGCTTGGTGCCCTGGATGTGCAGGAACACTCATTAGGCGTTCTTGCTGTCTTGTAAGTGTTGCTTTCTTTTGAATAAATATTTTGGTATTAAAGCTTC
The DNA here is from genome assembly GCF_000687285.1 of Phaethon lepturus. Lineage (NCBI taxonomy): Eukaryota > Metazoa > Chordata > Aves > Phaethontiformes > Phaethontidae > Phaethon > Phaethon lepturus. The sequence goes on along the minus strand of NW_010525215.1, from coordinate 12,910 downwards.
AGGCAACATGCTGAATTGTCAAGCAAATGTTTTTCTTTTGGACATAAATGTTTTCAATCTGCATTTCTCAGAATGGTGCTTAGTTTCCTTTGGTGATGCTCGTTTTGGTAATAAAAATACCAAGGCAAATTTGTATTTTCAAAAAGAAAAAAAACCTCTGGAGCTTGTTAATGCCATTGCTGTCAAATGGTAGTATTGGGAGTGTCTTTTTCTTAAGGCTGTATCTATTTCTCTTGTTTATGCCTTTAAGTATTTTTCCGTACGTGTTCAGCAAAAAGGTATAAAACTAACTTTTAAAACTTGATTGGCAGGGCATTAGTGTGCTGAACTGTAAGCACGAAGCCATGCACTTTTTTTTTTCCAGTGAAGCATGGCTTCTTATCATAGTTCGTGGGTATTTGTCTCTAGACAGTACTGAGGCCCTTGCTGCTGTCTGCAGTTTAAGATACTTCAGTTGCCTTGGTGATGCTGAGGTAAGGTAAGGATATTTGGCCCTGAAGCTCAAGCTATTGTTTCTAGCTGTATGTAACTGCAAGTGAAGCGTCTACAGGTTCTACTATTATTTTAAAGTTCCCTTTTAAAGGAAAGGTCAGAATTCTAGTACTTGTTCTACTACCCTTTTGAAACAAACTGAATGTAATACAGAGAGATAATACATCATCTAGGTAGATTTGAACTGCATATTACAGTGCATAGCAACTGAGGTATGGGCAGGGTTGGGTACCTTCCAACAGCATTAAACAGAGTTTTTCTGTATGTTTTTCTGCCATTTGTAGGATGCAGAGCTAGAGTTCTCATTGCCCTCAGATGAGCATAGTCATAGTTCATCTTACAGAAGCAGCAGTGTGCAAAGCTACAGCCTATAGGGTGCTAAGGAACCACCAGAGATGCAGAGAAACTGGAGGTGAAGAGAAAGAGCTCCTGACAAGAGATACACCTCTAATAATTTAATACTTGAGAAATCTTGAGTACATTCAAGCAGGAGATGGCTGTAGGCTAGGCAAAAGTGTCCAGAGAAGACGTGTGGCTGAGTATTACAGTTCATCATTGTTAGACAGGGTTTCTATTACTACTGTAACTATTGTACCACATAAAATGATCTTTGTTCACCATAGTTCTAAATTGTAGTTTGCACTAGATTGAGAATGGAGGTGTGTGCAGAAAGCATATTTTCAAATGTTTTGCAGCTCCTGGGGAAATTAAATGCCACCTGTTGTAAACACTCTGGATTTGTTTGCAAGCATCTATGTGCATCTGCAGAAACTTAGTGATGAAGATGAAGCTTTTTTATTAATCTTCAAATGTGAAGTGCTAATTGTTTTTTCTTTGTGTTTTAGGTTTGTGAAGTTTTCTATGCCCAGCATCCCTGACTTTGAAACGCTGTTCTCACAGGTGCAACTTTTTATCAGCACTTGTAATGGGGAACACATTAGATATGCAACAGACACTTGTAAGTTAAGCTTACTTTGAGTCTTTATATATTTTTTGGATAGTTTGGTTTTACTGATTGTTTTTTTTTCACTGGGTTTTTTTTTGTTTTATTTTTTACTGTATTTAGTTGCTGGCCTGTGCCACCAGTTAACAAATGCCCTTGTGGAGAGAAAACAGGTGAGCAAGTATCATCTAAGATAAATAAGCTACCTACATATCCAAGCTCTTAAAGGGGATGTTAGCAGTCTCTTACTCCTTCATAAAAATTTGCCACTAACTTCACTTTAAGTACTTTTGTGCGGCTCCTTACTTGTTAAGTTTACTGAGAGGTAATGAACCTGAACCAAGGTTTTAAGATTTCTTTAAGGAAAATGTAAGGAAGATTTTTTTTTTTTGGCAGAGTGTTACCTAAAAATGTACTCTTTTACACAAACTAGGAAATCTGTAGTACCAAGTACCTTGTGTGCATGAGTAGGAGAGCGCTGCAAAAATTATTAGCGCTGGTGAGTCAGTGATACTAGTTTCAGTGTTATTCTCACCAATCTTATATAATGTTCTTAATGAAATGCCTTAAAACGTAAAGGAAGCTTGTTTAGGAAATATTTGCCTGATGTTTTTGTTGCTAGGATACTCACTTTTTCAGGTCATTTTAGTAAAATCTAGCCTGAAATGGAAGTAGAGGTCAAGTCTGGTCTAAGTGCAATAAAGCAAGAGACTTGCCTTTGTTATTTGGTGGGAATTTAGATGGTGTCATGGAGTCCAGAATGGTTTTCTTATCGATACAAATTACTGTATACCTGATGAGGTTGGCTTTGTGGAGCAGAATTTATGACTTTATTTAGTTTATCAGGAGGAATTGTATAGCCAAGGTTAGTTTTATTTTCTGAGAGACTGCAGTATCCTACAAAAAGGGAACCTCAAGTTCATTATTACTTAAAGGAACCTGTCAATTAGTGTTATTTTTCATTTGTAAGTGTCAACATAAGATCCAATGTGCTGCCATCTATGAGAAATTATCTGAAAGAGATGTAATTTCTGACAGCCCCTGCGAGGAATTAGCATTCTCAGACAAGCCATAGACAAGATGCAGATGAACACAAACCAGCTGACCTCAATACATGCAGACCTCTGCCAGGTAAGGGGGGAGCATTAGGGCTTTTTACGAGAGTAAAAGCTTATAAAATACCTATAACCTTTTGAGGAAATACGTGTTTGCATATTGCAATGTAAAAATGGCTTTTAACTGTTTGGTTTATTGTTTTTGTTTTGGTGTCGTCCCCGTTCCGCCGCCCCTGCCCACCCCTAATAAATAGTATGACATACTGAAATAAAATCCCCTTCTGTTAATTTTAAATGTTCAATCTGCATGTTCGCAGATCTTTGGTTTTGTTGATGACTTCTGAAAGTCCTTTAACATCCCTTCTCTCTGGGCTGAAAGTCACACACAGCTTGTCATAGGTGGTATAAGTGTAATATCCAGATACTGTTTGCTCAGGTTTGACAAAAGGCATGTTTGTCTTAGTGTCTTTGGCCTGGATTTGCACTTCTGTCTCATTCTTGGCTCCTGGGATTTAGGGTTGGACAGGAATGTTTAGTGCAATATTTAGTGCTGCCAGCATGGTAGTCTGGAAAGCCTGGAGTTTCAAGCAGCTTTGTCAGAGTCAAATTCCTTTAGGATTCAGATAATTTATAACAGTTCACAGTCTGTGTTAAGGGTTTTCCAAATATCATGATACAATGAATAATCTGTGTTACAGCACTACTGACGTGCACTGTTTCTTCACTCTTGGAGGAGTGAGATTTATTAAATAGTACTAGATGAATTTAGTTTCAACTTTTTCCTCATGGAAATTTGAATGGAAATGGCTAATTTATGAAAACCTGATTTATTTTCTTGTAGCTCTGTTTGTTAGCAAAATGCTTTAAACCTGCCCTCCCGTATCTAGATGTGGACATGATGGATATTTGTAAAGAGAATGGGGCATATGATGCGAAGCACTTTTTATGTTACTACTACTATGGTGGGATGATATACACTGGGCTAAAGAACTTTGAAAGAGCACTCTACTTTTATGAACAGGTAACTTTAAATAAAATGGTATGTCTAAAGTGTGATTAATTGAAAGGCCAAAGTAGCATGCGTAATAGTGCTGAGAGAACATATCATCTTTGACTTGCCACCAAGGACAGCAATAAAAGCTGTGAACCTAACATAAAGTACAAACAGCCTCCAATTATTTTCATTCTTAACCTTAAGGATATAATTCTACTAACAGATCTATACTGCAGTTCATCATTCACATAGGTTTTGGTTTAGCACATGTGTTCATCGTAGTAATACATAAAACCTGATTTGGCTTAGTGTTCATTATTAGCTCCCTTGTGAAAGGTACAGCCTGAGTGGTACTTTTTAGTGTATAAAGTAGTGTATAAAGTGAAGTAACAAGCAAACTGTCTTTAGAGATGTTTTCCTTTAAGAAGGTCTCTTACAGCCAAGTAACTATTGCACCATAAAACTATGCAACTCAAAGGTTGCTGTTAAATTTATCTCACTATAAATATTTTTCAGATGCCTGCTTATTGCTGCTAGCATAGTAACAGTTCACAGGCTGATGTTCAGAATTGTGTATTCTTAAAGAAAAAATAGTCCAGTGGTTTTGCTAAGACATTTGCTAAATTTATTAGGGGAGTTAGACTCAAGTCTATTTGCTGCTTTTACTTTCTCTGTGAAAGAAGATAAAATCGCAAAATTGGGAAAACTCTGTGTGTGTGTGTGTATGAGATGGAAATGCTGTCAAATGTGCAAAATAAACTGTTCCAGCAATTCTTCTCATCTGTAAACAAAGGTGAGCTCTTGAGTAGCTAAGCAGTGTCATAGTAAACTAAAATCCCTTTTCCCTATTCTGCAGACCTCTTTCAGCGTACTGAAATACAGGCTCTGATGAGGGAATAGCTTTGTAAAACCTCTTTAAGGATCTGTGTAAATCCAGGTTCTACAGGAACTATATAATCATTCCTGGTAACAAGTAGCTACAGGTGATGTCTGGAATAACTTTAGATATATACCAAGGAAAGAAGTTTTCATTTGATCTTAACAGGGTTATTTTAAGGTAGGCATTACTGTAACATGATATGTTTTGAGTAGCTTGTACAGAATTTTCTTTTTTAGGACACTTTTGGAAGTTAGTTAAGCTTTAATGCTCAAAGGTGTATTTCATGTGTCATTGTATCCTTTCTGCTGCAGCCTTAAAATGAGATTTTTTGTTAATGCAGTAGCTACCAGGATCTACCAAGAAGTATACTAAATTTCTATTCCGTTTCTTTCTTTCTTGCTTAGGCAATAACTACTCCAGCCATGGCAGTCAGTCATATTATGTTGGAATCATATAAAAAGTATATTCTAGTTTCTTTGATACTACTTGGCAAAGTTCAGCAGCTACCAAAATACACTTCCCAGATAGTTGGTAGATTCATTAAGGTAAGTCTTGCAAATACAGCTAAATAATAGAATGACAAATCTGAATTTATAAACAGTGTTGGCAAGATTATTTCTTTTTCCTTACCCTTATTTGATGGTACTGTTTAACATTGCAGATCAGGGGAAATAATATGCAATGTGCCAGAGTGTGCAGCTCTTGCTGCCTTTCTGGTGTACAACAGCTAAAGAGTGTCTGGCAACTTCTATGTCTATTACAAACAAACTGTATTGTTCTTATTGGTGATACAGGTTTTTAAACTTAAATTTGGAAAAACTTCAGGGTTGAATAGAACTTACCAATATTCGCTTCACTGATGCTGCACATCCCTTGAGAGCGTTTTACACTAGAACTCAAGACTCAGATTTCACTTGTCTTTCAATATGCAGTGTCCTTGTAAAAACACTCAACCTGTAACTTCATCTAGTTGAAGTAACAAAATGCTAAATAGTTTATCCCAAAACTCCAGCTTTATAAAGAATAAAAGGTTTTGAAAAAGCTGCAAGTTTGGAGTCTGTAAGCATTCTGATTAGGACATGTAGGGTGGAGGACAAAACTGCTAGCGAGAGAGTTCTGATCCTAGGTAGATAACACACTTTTATAGGTTGGTTAATTCTTATTTAACACAGAGTTTGTTGATTTGTGACCTGAATTTTAAAGATTTCCAGAAATCTTCTTCTAATTTCAGGTACTAATAAGCAAGCTCAAACAATTGCCATTTTAAAGTAATTTAGGTGAACTAGTTTTCACCCTCTGATTCTCTGTTGTCTGTGCTGTGATGCATTGTGGTCAAGTAAGAGAGGTAGTGTCAAGTGTCTTAGAGGGTTGAACAAATAGAACAGATGGGCAGTGACTAGTCAATGTGCTACTTACCTTGAATTCGGCTTACTTCATATGCTGGTCAGCTAATGGACTTTTTCGTGTTCTCCCGTAGCTAGAACTGTCATACAGACATCCTTGAATGATGTTTATTAAATTTTACATTGCAGTAATATGAATTGAGTGTACAAGGATCTGTCATTGCTGTAAAACCATGTATGGGCATCATGTATTTTTTATGAGATGCTTGAGCTTCTTAAATTTACTTTTATGCCTGCGTGGCTTCTAATGTTGAAGTAGTGAATTGGTTTTGTGAGGCTGGTTGAACATCGTGTTCTTTAAGAAGGGTTCTCATTTTTCTAATTGCAGCCCCTTAGCAACGCTTACCATGAATTAGCGCAAGTTTATTCAACCAATAAACCCTCGGAGCTTCGAAATCTGGTGAACAAACACAGTGAAACATTTACAAGGGATAACAATATGGGGCTGGTTAAGCAATGCTTGTCATCTCTCTACAAAAAGAATATTCAGAGGCTAACCAAGGTAAGATGTAGGGGTTTTGTTTTGCTGAGAAACTGTGGTGTATCTCTGAAATGTATTCAGTTCAGAGCAAAATGATAATGTAGTAATGTCACAGAGAAATTACTAAAACTGGGATTTGTGTCTTTGAAACAAATGAGATTAAAATGCTCTATATAGAAAACCAATTCAGTTGGCTACTTCTGCATTATTTAAAAGGTGGTTCAATATGTCTGTCTATCAGAGAAGTTTGCCCATGAGATTTTCATACATAATCAAAAAAGTTCTGTGCGCTGCTACCCAATGACCTTCCTCTCTATTCAGAAGATAGGAAAACTGAACTTTACAGGCTACTTCAGATTTTGGAAGTATCTGAAGTAAAAGGAAAACCAGAAGCAGTGGAGTGATGTGCTCCTTCAACTGAGAGATCAGATTAATGCTTGAAGATGATTAGGGGAAAGCTCTTTTTTGGCAAGGTCTAATGATGTTTGTTGCAGTAGAACTAACCTCAGAAGGAATGCAATATAGGCATCTCTTGAAGGAAATTCAAGGGTTGGACAGTCACCTTATTCATGTAAAAAGGTGAGGGAAAATGTTGGACATGGTCAGGACTGGGTGGGGTGCAGAAATGGAGTAATGACTCCATCAGTTTGGTCTGCATACATGCACAGTATAATAAATTAATGTCTTTGGAGGAAGAACTGACTCCACTCTCATGATGCTTTTATAAGTAATAACTATGTGTTCCACTTGTTTCTTCCCACTGGACTTTAAAATAAGATTGCATAGGTCATGAAGGATTGATAGGGAAAGTTCTTAACATCTAGTTTTAATGGTCTGATACTTTCTAAATTTCAGACATTTTTAACATTGTCGTTACAAGACATGGCAAGTCGAGTGCAGTTGTCAGGGCCCCAAGAAGCAGAAAAATACGTCCTCCATATGGTAAGACTTCTGACTTGGCTAAACTGTCCTAATTTAAAAATTGATCCAACGTAAGACTCTCCAGGTGTTTGGATTGGCAGGTCATGTTCTGAATGGCTTGAAGAATGGTTCTTTTTCAGGGTGAAGGAAATACTGTCAGTCTGCTGTGGTGTTTAGACTGTTCTCAAAAAAAAAAATCTTGAAAAATATTCTCTGCCTAAGATAAGGCATGCACCATTTGTCTTTGGGAAGCTGTTAGGAAATAAAAAGCAAACAAGTTAAAGATGATTCCACAAGGAATCTATGTGTTGTAGTTACCTGACATTTATTCTTAGTGATACCTTACATGAAACCTTCTCTCATTTCAGATAGAAGATGGTGAAATCTTTGCAAGTATTAATCAGAAAGATGGTATGGTCTGTTTCCATGATAATCCTGAAAAATATAACAATCCAGCTATGCTTCATAACATTGATCAGGAGGTAAATCTTTAAGATCCTAACTGCTTTCGGAATTCTTACCAAAGAACCTTAGTCTGTAACCAGAGAGATGCTGGGAGAAGCCAGTGTAGGTAACTTACATTTAGCGATTGAGGACTATGAATCATTATTTGACTATTTCACTGGTATTTAAAGGTTTTAGATTTATATTCATTTACTGTCAGTGCATTCCCTGTTGTAACATTTGTACAGCTTGAGGTGTTTCAGTAGACGGGCTGCTTGATGTTGCTGATGTGAAGTTCCTTGAACTGAATGGATTAGAAAGATTGTTTTTAGAGTTTTAGGCTTCACGGATCTCTTCCACTGGCTGTTGATAACCTGCCTGGAGATTGAGGTGGCTGACCCTCATGGGACTATCAGTGGCCTTGAAAAGGATTGTTAGGAAGACATGGATCAAAATAAGGGAATAAAAAGTGGTCTGACACTTTTGTTTGGGAGATGAGGGATGAAAACATTTTGACATGGAACTTCTATGATGGCGTTACTGGTTCTACATAGCACAACCATGAAATATTTGAAGATCATGTACAAGCTGGACAAATTAATCAACTTAATATATATTTTTAAGATGCTGAAATGTATAGAGCTTGATGAACGACTGAAAGCCATGGATCAAGAGATCACTGTGAACCCTCAGTTTGTGCAGAAGGTAACTGATTTAATGTCTTGTAAGAGTATGCAAGACATTCAGTGCAGTGAGTATGTGTTGCACTGAATGTCAATATTTACAGTGTTATTAATTATGTATTAATAATACATGCATAAACATCATGCTTTAAAACAAAATGGAAGTGCATGTTATTTCATGTGCTCTTTATTTTCCTACCTGTTAACTTCAAAGAACTGTCTGTCTCAAAGGTAAACCTGCAGACCTGTTTTTGAAAAGAAATAACTCTCTCCCTTCCAGAGTATGGGCTCTCAAGAAGATGACTCAGGGACCAAACCATCCAGTTATTCCTGAAATTAATGTTGCTCACCACTCCGCTTTCAAGTAAAAGCTTATGAAAGAATCACGCCTGGAATAGGGGCATTGAGGAGTTCCACGAAGAGAGCAGAGAGAACTGAGCTTTGCTTTTCACCTGGACATTAAGAAAATAAAAGAACACCCTCTCAGTACTGTATAATATCAGAAATATTCTCTGCAAAGAAAAAGGAAATCTCAAAAGAAACTTAAAAGTCTGTTGTGGATTTATTTATCTTCAGATTAACATCATTAATGCATTAAATAATCTACCTTTTGTTTTAAAGGGTTTGAATGTTGCTGTGTTTCTGTAGCAGTCCTTTTTTTCTCTTCTGCAAAAAAAAAAAGTGTTATTCAGGGAAGAATACAAACTAGTGTTGGTTCACTTACAAGATAATTACTGGTTCATTATTCTGTATTTAAAGTTGGCTCAAAGTGCAGATTTATCATATGTATGGTGGGGGAGAGGGGTGGAGTTAAGTAAATTCTCTACATTATGATTTGCATATGCCCAGTGTAGCTGGCTGCTGTCTATTAAATGATGAAGTAAGAATTGTGTTCTTCCCCAAAGGATGAGCATATTAACAAGTCCTTGTAAGGTGGTTTTGATGAAAAGTAGAAACTACTGTAGGGAATCCATACATGACAGCTATTTATGATTTTAAGTTTCTGGTACAAAAAAAATCTCCTAATAACATTAGATCAAACTTATTAGGCCTAAGCAAAAGGATATTTGGAAGACCTTGGCGTTTTGGAGGATTCTAGATATGAAGTTGTTTACACTGAAAGAAATTTACGTTTTTGTTCCTATACAATTGGCATGAAGGTATTCAACAGGCTAATACTTTTCTGTGGTGGAAATCACTTTAAGTGAAGGCGATGCTATAGATCTTTGTTTCCAAAGAAAATAATTCTACATGGAACAAATGGAATTCTATATGGCTCTCAAAATGCAGGATTTTATTTGGAGATAACATTGCTGGGATGCTATCTGGGTTTTAATTCACTATTTTAAGCATAAAAAGGTTGTTGGATTCTTTTAAGTGCTTCACCCCTCAAATCAATGGGCTCTAATTTTCTGTAGTTCTCATGTATCTGAAGATTCTCGCTGTTTAAACACCTTTGAAACACTTCATGTTGGTGCAAATCTCCTACTATCGGGCATAAATAAACCTGTCATCAAGTCAGAATGTGAGAAGCTCAGCATCCAGTGCTTCCTACTTAAACACCTGACTAGGAGCTGCTTGCTACTGCTAACCTGCCAGCTTTTTTTCAGGAGCCTAAGTGGGAGCTAAGCATTTCTGGCTCGTGCCATGTGAAGCTTGTATGTATTGAGGTCACCCATGGTTGAAAACACTCCATTTGTGCTTCCAGTGCTGATACAGAGCTGTTGGGGTTTTCACTTAAAATTGGTGTCTTAATTCTAGCAGAGCCTCTGTGACAGCAGTGTGCTTTCTGGTAGAAGAGAAATGCCCCCAGGTTGTTGTTCTCTAGGTGGTGAATGACGTGTTTTTTAAAGTATAAAATAGCAGTTTAGTATTGAACACAGCATAGGTTCATAGTGTTAGTAGCTCACCATTGAGTACTTATGCTTCCTTATCATAGAGACTTCCATATTTGAAGGCAACTTTTACACCTGATCTTGAAGCAAAATCTTGTGGTTTTTTCATAACTTGCCTTACCAGTCTTGTAATTAAAGATATTTATGATTTTTGAAGGTTTTTTTTCCTAGTTAATCTTGCAGTGATTTCAATACTGAACATGCTTATGCAATTTTCTTCTCTGATACTGTGGAATTGTTGAATTAGTAGATTAGTAATGCTGTGGGCTCAAGCCCAAAGCTGGGTCGTCAAAGTGTTGATGACCATGTGCAGTAGTCATAGAAAGGACTGTAAATGACTAACCCCAAACTGCCACCTATACAAAAATGTGGATGGCTTGCCTTTCGTTGCCAAGGGCTCGCTGGTTGGGGGAGAATGTATGCAGGGTGCTTTCATGAAGTTGGAGAAGAACCAGAAACGTCCACTTCGCAGTGGCTGAGCTTTCATTTTTCCTATTAGTGAGCGTGCACTTACCTGCCGAGAGCTGCAGGATGGCTTTCTATCTGGGGAATTGCAAGCAAACTAATGTAGCTGCTATTTGCAGCTGCATATATTTTCTTTTCTTTTTTGCATAAAGTAGATAAAAATATATCCATACTACGCATCAAAAGGATGGTAGAAAAAGCTATGTAATAGTTTCAAATGATATATTACACTATTTTTCTTAATCTGGTTTTTAAGAGGGGAAATGCTTTTAAAGAACCGCTAAGGTTCCTTTTCTGACATGCATAGTTGTGCTGTTAAACTCCGATTGCTGTTGAAAATTCAAAGTCAGGTCCCACCTGTAGAATCAGTAGAGGTAAAGCGTTCACCAAAAGTGCTTTGGGGGAGGGCTTTTAAGTAATAGTTTGATAAACACATACGGTCTGGCATCTGCATGTCTTGAGATACTGTTGAAATTAAGTCAGATTTTTAATGAAGTACCTCCTTCCAGTCTTGGAACTAATTGCATGGGCTGTGGTCAGCTGAGATGCTTGGGGAACATTTGAGCTTTCTGGTTTTAATTTGTATTTATTGCAGGGAAGTACTTTTGATCAAATAGAAGAACACTGCGTGCTGTGCTCCTCCGAACTTTGACCCTCAGAGGTCCTGTGGCTAGTTCTTCCCGTCGTGCGTGGCCACAAGATGTATTCACAAAATACTGAGCGCGTGCTTTGATACCTAACTCATATTTTCATGCATCTTAATTAGCAAAGATACAAAAAATGCAGTTCTGAAGGTAGCATTAGACTTGCAACTACACTTCTTAGCCACAGGAGGGTTCTCTAGTTCAGTTATGCTTAGCAGGTAATAAAATATTTCTAAAAAGAAATGGTTAGAAGCTGTTTGTGTACAACCACCACCCCCATTTTTGTGCCACCGAGGAGCCCCGGTTAGTGACCGCTGCTAAAGCTCCTGTAGTGCTGCCATTGTGCCACATGCTTTTGCGTAACTCCAGTTGTCTCCTATACAATTTCCCTTCTCTATTCTACAGTACAACCGCCGCCCATTCTATGTGTTGTCACAGGCGATCTGTATAACGTAGGAAATGTTTTCTCTGCATGGCCAAACTGGCTGAGTAGGTTAGTCCTGAGAAGTTGTTTAAATGTATTGTTGGAAAATAAAGATAACAAACGAGTCCTTCTTCTCAGTTTGTCTTAAATGAGATAGTAGGTCTTTTGTATTTGGCTGTTTCTTAGTTTTTTTTCTGGGGGGTCTTTTGTTCTTGTTGCTTCTCAGGACAAGTGATTCTGACGGGCGGGAGGCTGCTAGTTGTCTGCTGCGTGTGGCAGTGCCCTCTGCTCGGGAGCTGTTCCAGCTCTGCTGGTGGCTTCTCGGAGCTCTCCTGAACTATCTCGAGTAGAAATAGTAGTTCTTCTTGTGCAAACCATGTCTTTGGGAAGTGCCGCTACTGGTCGTTGTCCGAGGAGGGCTCTGCGATTAGATGGACTTTGGATCAAACATTTCTATTGATATCTGATCTTTGTGTTACGATAATCATCCGTCTCGCTGGCCATCTGAGTATCGTTTTCTTCAGAGGCATAATTCTTGGACCATGCATGGCTGCTTGGATCCAGAGGCAGATACTGTGGTGGTATCAGTGACCCCTCCTCTTTCTCGGGACTTAAGTACAAGTTTTGCTCAGCCAAATGATCTGTGCTGTTATCTTGTGGAAGACTTACTACTTTTTTTTTTTTCCCCCAGACTTGGGTATTTAAAACTCTGTAGGGGTCAACTCCAAATGCAAAAGGAGGCAAGGGGGGGGAAATCTAGTACTTTTAATATTTTGAAGCCTGAAAGGATAGTAGTTCACATAGAATTTGTTTTTTCTGTCAGTTTTTGAGAGTTCAATAATCCTCTAATAAAACTCTGCACCTTAAAAGAAACGGGTAGTTTGATGGAGGGGATCTGCATTGAAGAGCCTGGGCCAGGCTTGTTTTAACTCAAGCGTCTGCTCCTTTCCTTTAAACTTCTAACTGGAGCGTTACCAGTGTAAATATCTTGATACTGCTTTGTAAATGGAGTGGCAAAAGCTAATACTTCATGGAAGCCTTCATTCCAATTAGTTGAACGAGTTAAAACACATGATAGGTACTGCTAGTGCTCCTCTTGTCTTTAAGGGAGAAGGTGGGCCCAGCCTGCGGTGAGCTGGGGCTGCTTTCCTTACGGGGCCTGGACCCGGAGGGGAAAAGGGGCTCT
>NW_010525214.1:0-14548 GCF_000687285.1 Phaethon lepturus | reverse complement strand
GGCCCGGCCCGGCCCGGCCGCAGCAGCTGCACCTGCTGTCACGCAGGGCAGTCGCAAGCGTCGCTTTAGTGCTCAGGGGGGCCTGGGGTGTCTTGGGGGCTGATGCGACTGAATGTCTGTCAACCTAATGAGCTGCGCTTTAAAGCCGTTTTTCCGGAGGTTCACGGGTGCTGCTAATTTCTAGGAGCAAAATTATGTTTAATTTACTTCACGTACAAGCTTCACAGCATAATTCAGTGATGGGGGGAAAAAAGGAAGGAAGCATTCATAGTGACGGGGACACTACAACTACTTTGTTGTAGTTTAGGTAAGGTTTAGCCCTTTGCTACCTGAATTCAGTGCAGAGTTGTATCATAACGTTTTCCAGCTTGCTATCCATAGGTGGTATTTCAGGTATAGCTGGTGATACAGTCACTTGTCCTCTATTTCATCTATACTAGAAGCCAGAGCTGTCATCAAAATGCATTCCTGAGGTTTTCTGTAATGTACATGTAATACATACAACTTTTTTGAATCTTGTCTCATTTTTTGGTGCACTTGAACAACATTTGAATGGTGATGTGAACAGAATTTGCTTAAATTCAGTAGCTGCATTTACAAAGAATAATACTGTTCACTTTCCAACTTCAATGTTGTTTTTTACAATAGGAAGCATGCAGTACCTTTGACTACGTACATAGAAATACCACACATTGGCTAGACAAACACACAACTTTATTTTAGTAATGCATTTCTTCATTTTATTTCTGCATTTTGGACAGACTCCAGGCTATGCTGATTGACAAGAATACAGCCTCCTCAGTAAACAGAATCTACGTTAGAAAAGTCTTGGGTAAGTAATTGTTTTCTGAACTGACTTATTTCTTACTTATGCATTTCTAAAGAAGAAGCATGAAGTATTCTGAACTTTATTTGGCTCCTCCAGCTTAGAACTTGGACCTGACTCTTGAACAATCTTTGTCCCGTGATCAGTGTTACATTTAATATTGGTAATGCAGATTCTGAGATTCTCAGAGCTGGTGTGTGAACTCCGGATTAGGATCAGCTCGCTCTATGGAACAGATCTTGCTTGTGCATTTCCTGATTTCCTTGCTTCAACAAATATTCCCTGTCATTTATTCTTCCTTACATTTCCTGTTCATGTTTCCATTGGCTGGGCAGATCTCCTCCTTGGTGGCTTGGGGTGGGGGTTTTTTTGTTGCCACATCTGCTGTGTTTCTGGTCAGGAAACCCAGTACTCCTGAGACTTGCTTATGCTTCCCTTCCCTAAGAATTTTCCATGCTATCTTTTGTGCCATTCTTCTACTGCTTCCTTACTGGGTCATTGCTAGCATTTTTACTAGCTCAGACAGCTGTGCTAATTACAGCACCCGCTCCAGGGTTATGCAGATACTACATATCTTTTTTTTCCTGTAATTTCCTTGTTTAAAACCTTTGGATATTAGATGAATGTGTGTGTGTGTGCGCGTGCATGTGGTTATGGTACAGATAACGATCTGAACATGAGTGATTTTTCATCCAGCCTTTACAAGGGCTTTTTTGCTTCCTCCAGGCCTCTGTATCCTTGAGTAAAGACACACCCATCTATCTACTACATTCCTTTCCAGATGACATGCCTGTTCAAGGGAAGGCTCTGATAATCTCATTCATAGTGCCACCTCACCTGCATTAATTAGACCACTTCCATAAGACAGTGTGATACCTCATGAGTAAGTATATGCACATCTGTTCTAAACTTAAGCAGTATTTATTACAGCTAGCACTGTCTTCTTCAGCAAGATGTTAATATTTCAGCTGCATTTTTTACTGAATAATATAATTAGCTGCTATTGTACCACTCGGTGTAGGCTAAAGTATCTTTCTCCACTAATCTGGAAGTGATTAAAACTGGAAGAATAAATTTTCATAGTATTGTTGTTATAATTCTTTGTTTAGAAAACAGTAACTTCCTTCTTTGGACACGAAAATAGGATACGACCACCAGCTTTTATAGAAAATGATCCAGTATGGTCAAGTCCATGGAAGACAAAGACACTTCCATCACAATGGGGTTGGATTAAGTGATAAAGGAACCAAACCACAAATGTGACATAGAAAGCCTCCTTATCATTACTTCTTTCTTCTAATTACGAGATCATACATTATAAAAAATAAGACACTAACATTATTTTATCTCAATTTCACGTGCTGCTCAAATGCTTTTGAATAATACAGACTTGTTTTTTTGTTCAACTGAAGGATTTATGAAAATACAGTACTTTGAGTATACCCTATTTGTTGTACATTTTCCAGCAACAAATTCAATCTATACTTCAGTGGAAAGCCAAGCAAACAGATCAGAAGACAAAAGTGCACTTTCAAGTGTACCCCTAGATAACGAGTATCTAATGGTTTAATGAAACAATACCACATGTTGTAATTTTTAATCTAGATCCATCACTGCTTTGTATCAAAGCCCTACATACGTTACATTTTTTCTGAGAAAGCCTACATAGGTGAAGATACGTGTCTGATGTCCATTATAAAAACATTGAGGAGTCCCTGGACAAATCTCATGCTTTCTGGGTAAGTGAGTAACAATTACACAGTGCAGACCAGGAAAAGCGCGCACAGTTCCTGCCTTCCATTTGGGTACGCGCTATGCGAAGAGACTTTGAGTGGTCATTAACTACATCTAGTTGCTTTCACACCTTCGGTGAAGAACAGCCCTATATAAAAAGAAAGCTGCTGTTCCTCCAAAATAAATAATGGAGAACAGAGAATATGATGGAACAGTAAACATGTTACCTGAAGTTTCACTATGTAAAGGTATAAATATACATCATACACACACATTTACACTTTCAAAAACTTACAGTTTGTCATGCAAATTAATAATTTTTATTTGCACTTGTGGCAGTTGGGTATTGTTTGATGACTTTTTTGTATCTTATACTCTTGCTAATAGTTCTATATTTATCTAATTTTCAAGAGACTTCCTCTGGAAAGGTATACTTCAGTAAATGTATTGTGTTTTTTAACAAAGAGGTCAATGCTTAAGATTCTGTTTTTTATCTGTGTGCATTTCACAGCTATTTGTTTCTCAGGTAGCTAACAGCTTTTAGACTTTACTTGGCATCTCAGAATGCATGCAAAGCATATCCTATGTAGACAGCTGTGGTGTGGTGTGGTTTATTTAATACAAAGACCTGGTGTATATTACAAAGTCGGACCAAAATAGCTATGTAAGCATACCTCCCCAGCCAACATCTCCAAGCCAGCAAAACCTCTAATGTGGACACAGTCTGCTAGCAAAGAAAAAAAAAAAAGAACTTCTGTCAGCTTAGTTTATGTTGTTTTATAAGTTGATGTAATTTTACTGGCAAGAAAGCTATGTGAACATCTATAGTAGACGACTGCTCAGACATTCATTTCAGAAACAGCTGTGCTAACCAAAAAATTGCACCAATGTTTGTGTCTCAGAGGTTCTTCCGCTTACAGCAAAGCCGGGGGAATGGGACGTACAGACAGACACGGCTCATCCACAGCAGTACAAAGTCGGATTACACTTAACACAGTTTGCAACAGGGATGTGGGAGAAGGTCTAGCGTCTGGTTTGCAAACAGCTGAAGCCATGTCAGAAGCCACCCCACTACAGCGGCTTGTTCCAGCTTCTTTACTGAGGTTAGCATGCCCCCTCCCAAGGAGGTAGTGGAACAAAATATAGGCACACCCTCACCAGTTTGTCTCAGGTAGCTTAAATTGCTGATGAAAATGAGGTTTGCTAACATAGCTGACTTGGCAAATAAATTAAGTATGAAACAAAGTCATTTCATTTGTGGAAATGGTGGTAATGTTTAGAGGACAGAAAAACAGCTAGTCTTGAAGACTTTTCGGTTACCCGAGACAGATTTCGAAGATGATTTTTGGCCAAATACTGTGCGATAAATAAGTCCTAAAGTAGTCATGTAAAATAAACTGGGACCTGATCTGTTCTGGTGCTTCAGAATAAAAGCCCAGAATTGCAAAAAGAAAAAAAGAAATTGCTTAATACAGTATGATCTTATTGGCAAGAGTTGTTCTGGAATAGTTATGTCAGCCTGGCTCCCTGCGTGAACACTGTTGACAATACCAGAATAATTACCCAGCTAACAAGACTAAAATACACAGGAGTAGGTACAGAGGAAAAAATATTCTGGAATAGCTCTGCAAACTTCAGCAGCAGGGTAGCACAGAACCGTGCTGAGAATCGTACCGGCATAAAAAGTACTTTTTCTAGTATTGCAGAAAGATACAGTAAGGTACAGTTTTCTTTTTGTTAATAAAAACTGCATGTACACGGAGATGGTTTTCTGGTGTAGATTTTGTCAGGAAACAAAGCTAATAGTTTAATTACCATCAGATTTGATATTTTGGGAGAGTCTTCAGTTTGAATTCCTGTGTCTCACACAGAGAGCGTACGATTTGCGCGAGCTCTGCGGGGCAATTTGAAAGAGAGCCTAGTTATTCCGACATCCTGCTGCTGCTGCTAGCGTAAAACATACCAGTTATCACCTAGTAAGTGTATGTACGTATAAAAATAAATAAAAAGGCAGTGTCATATATTTCTTAACACATCTTGAACACGTTGTGGGTTGTACTTGTAACTCAAGCGCTGTGTATTTCACCTTTTCACTTCTCTGCGGAAGATGACAGCCTACGTGACGTGTTTGCGTATTTTTGAATCGCAGGCTCCTCTCCTTCCCCTACTCGGTAGAAGCAACATTCATGATCAGTATTCCCTGTTTTCATCATGTGTTTTCTTTTTGCCTGGAAAGTCATCCTTGATACTAACTTTTAACCTTTGTGGGAGAACGAGCCAGGATGAGAGACAAATTGTTGTTCTAGGAAGTGTTAAAGTTGACCAGTCTAAAAACAATCATTTCAGTTGTAGTCCTGCCACTGAGCATGTAGGTGACAGCAAAAACAGCCAGTGAAGTAGAGAGAGCAGGACTTCTCCTCCGGCACATCCCTTTCCGCTTGGCTGCTCAGGGAGAAGCCCAGGAGCAGGCGCTGGCGTGCAGACCAGGGAGGGCCCGTGTTCTTTGGGTGGACACAGACAGGCGAACACCTCCGTCTGTCAGCCGAGAGACCACGAAGTGTGCTCTGACAGAGGGAAAACGGCACGGTTTTTTCTGATGTCGATACCCGGGAAGAATGGAAGACGTAGTAGTTCTTTCCTTCTTGGTTTTATGATTTTCATGAGGAAGATCTGCAATATCAGACCTGGTGGAGGTATTAAAGAGTTGAAGAGGTGTGAGTATAGGACTTGTTCAAAAAGGATGAAAAAGAAAATTTCGTATGGTAAAAACAACCTACATAGGAGTACTCAAAATGCGTGCATCCTTTTCAGGGCATTTGTTGATTGATTTATAAGAGGTATGTGTCATGCTTTCTTGTGAGTTCTTGATTGCACCTACCATTAGACTGTATGCTAGACTTCTTTGTGATGTGAGATTTTACAGCACATCCCTAAATTAGCCACGGTTAGGAGGGAAGTCCCTCAATATTCAGATCACGTGAAGCAGGGAAGATCACAGGTTTTTAGAAGTGCCACAACCTCTAATAATTACAAGATCAAGACAAATGACAAAGTCTCATCTCTTTTATGTAACAACGTTTCTCAGAAAGTCCCAGGTTGGCTGTACTGGGGCTTGAGCTCTTGCTTCTCATTATTTTAGGTCTACTTTGAACAGTTCCGGTTGCCTTCATCCTGGAAAACGCCTGCAGCCACCTGCTACCTGGGTGTCCACTGTCCAAGAGGGCTCGGTGGCGGAAGGGAACATCCGAACGCGTCTGTGCACGCTCTGGGCTGGTGCAAAGTTAGCCAACGTGAGTAGACCCGCTTCATCAACACTGCCGGCTGAGGCAGCTGCCCCGCGTGTTCACATTTTCCACTTCTGTCTGCCAGCAAAACCCGAAACTGCAAGCCCTAGCAAGAAATGAGAAGTATTTGGGAAACTTGTGAATGCTTAGATCTTGAAATTAGAAGATGCATTTGGATGTAGAAAAGCATAAACAATGGTGATTTTAAAGGCCACCCATGTAAAATTATTAACCAATTCCTGAAATTCAGAACAAAAATGTTTACGACGGGTTTTGTCTCAGTAATAGTGTAAGTACCAACTAAGGGATTTCTCTAAAATTAGGGCTTACTTAGGGCTTCTGCTAAGGACAAACCTAACATGACAAATTTTTCTGTTATCTTCTGGTGGATCTATGAACGCAGACTGCTCGAAAGGCCTGGTAGTGAAGCTTCCCCACTTCCGCAGTTCTGGCATTTTAAGTAGTTAGGAACACTAGGAATACCGCTTTGAATGTTCACACGCATGCTGTGGAGTAAGATAGCTTCCATACAGTTAAATTCAGTTTCAATCTATTTAGTCAAGTTTTCATTTTGCCAAAAAAGTAACACTGACAGAGCAATATGTAAGATCAGTAGAAGGTTCTGACATATTTAATGATGGGAAAAATGTGTTTAAATGTGTTTTGCATCATATTTGGTTACTATGGCCTGTATCTTGGCCTGAATATTATCTACATTTTGGGACAATCAGGATGCAACTATTTAGAGTGGCGTTCCTCTTACAAACTTCATTAATTTGATAGATTGACTGAAGGATTTCCTGTCCTTCTGTATTTAGAATAAGTTGTCATAAAGAATCTAGAATAAGTCATAACGCTGATGATCATGGCAATTCCTGAAATGCATTCTAAAATTCTATTACACAATCACAGTAAAAACTGCACTTCCATGCACCTAAGAGCAGTCTGCTCACTACTTCATCTTCAGCAGAACTACTGGTAATGTTTAAAACCCACCACATTTAAAACAAATCGAAACCCAGAACGTTAAATGAAATAGTAGTGTTTTCTATCGATACAAATAGTCTGATGGGTGAGTGAAATTTCAAATTTCAAGGTACAACTGCAGTAATCAAACTGCCACAGTTTATACTTCTCTGGAAAATAATATCAGCAAGAATATGTTAAAAAAGAGATTGTGCTATAATATACCTGACCCTGACCACACAGCCAAGCAGAGTAGTCACAGGAGACTTCCTTCCCTTTATTTAGAGAAGTAAAAAACAGCCGAGCTTTACTCATGGAGTTTTGCCAGGTTATTCCTAATATTGGACTTCCTTTCCTACACACTATCTATTGTTAGTATTACAAAGTCACAGTATAGGAAACGGGCATTCTTACAAAAACTGGAATTGAAACAAAATCACCATTCATACCTTTGAGTCCATACATGGACACATTTTAGAAACAGCACTAAATTTAAAACAGGTCTAATACATTTAACACTAAATTCAAAAGCTTAGTTTAGTGAGTTTTAAATGAGACTTGTAGGCCTAATCCAAAGTTCAGATACTGATTTTATTTATATATGTGTATATCTAAACTAACTCCATAGCTATTTAAAACAGTTTTACCCATACTATTCAAGGAACGTCTAATTAATTAGCCAGTTAAAAGGTGAAAAAGTATTTAGTCTAGTACATTAAAAGCTTGCAAGAAAGCATGGCAGGGACAAGCAAAAGTACAAGAAAATAAAGCTTGTAGGAGAGTCTAAATAGACTTCAGAGATGAGGAATTGATCAAAACTTGGATCAGAAACCTAAACAATAGATTTTACAAAATGGGCAGTGATCATACAGTTCATTCAAAAGGATTTTAAAAAACCCAAAAAACAGAACAGGAGGAAGAAAAGCATTGCTTCTTGAGTTTACTCAGTGCTTTAAAGAATATAAACATTTTACAACACCAAATGTCATCCTGAGTTTCAAGAACTGGGTTATATTATGTTCTTTGCTAAATGGCTTATCAAATTAATTAGCAGATTCAAGAAACAATGTTTTACAATGGCTGAAAACTGGACGTTTTATTGTTTTCAGTTTAAAATTGATCACAGATTTGGAAAACAGAAGGTGAAATACATTCCAAGCTAAGTCTTGAGACTATGAGCAATTCTTATCAGAAGACAAATGCTGCAAATGATTGTGTAGTGGAACTTCTCCCATGTAGATCATAAAAAACAAACTTTCTGCCCTCTGCTGTTTAGACCAGGAAAAATAAACTGGGATACAAATCTGTTGAGATATAACTAAGGGCTGAGCTAACTCTGTTTTTAAGAAAATAATCTAGTTTATGCTTAAACTAGCTGGATTTTTATTTCTTCTGTGTGCTTGGACTCTGCACTGGCGTGGTTTGCCTGAATTTAGTGGTCTATCAAAAAGGTGCCAGGGAGCCATTCGCAAGTTGCTTACCTCAAAAAAACAAAAGTTACTTGACATACACAGGAAGGGCAGTTCTGCAAAACAAACTGGCAGTAAAACAAATCATACAGAAGTTCTATACTGAGGGTAACAGATTATGTTCCATACTTAATAGATTTCTGAAGATAAAATACTAATACACTCAACATCCTCATGGATTATTCAGAACTTTATTTGGATCTCTAAACTGCTTCAAGATTAAAATGCTGCACTGCCTACAAGTCAAGTTTGATCAGCCACTTTGAAAAAAGTTACTTAAGAGCTAAGTTGAAAGTCACTTTTTTCCTCTTATAAAACCAACAATCAGTTCTGCCAGACTTGCCAAAAAAAAAAAAAAAAGTAGATAAGTGGCCTCAAATTTAACTTTGCTTTTAGCAGCTAGATACCAGAGCAAATTTTAAAAAGCCTATTGTCCTGGTTTCAGCCAGGATAGAGCTGGTTTTCTTCACAGAAGCTGGTGCGAGACTGTGTTTTGGATGTGGGATGAGAAACTGTTAATAATGTGCTGATGTTTTGGGTTGTTGCTGAGCAGTCAAGGACAGTCCAGCTTCTCGTATTGGGCTGCCAGCGAGCAGGCTGGGGGTGCACGGGGAGCCGGGAGGGGACACAGCCGGGACAGCTGACCCAGGCTGGCCAAAGAGATATTCCCTACTGTCCGACGTCATGCCCAGTACATAAACTGGAGTTGGCCAGGGGGTGGAAATCGCTGCTCGGGGACGGGCTGTCGATCACGGGGTGGTGAGCAATTGCTGTATTGGGCATCACTTGTTCTTGTACATTCCTTTGTTGGTATTATCATTGTTGTTCCCTTCTCTCTTTCTGTCCTATTAAACCGTGTTTATCTCAACCCACGAGGTTTTTTTTTCTAATTCTCTCCCCCGTCCCACTGCGGGAGGGGGAGTGAGTGAGCAGCTGCGTGGTGCTTAGTTGCCAGCTGTGGCTAAACCAGGACACCTATTAAAAATAAAATGGATAAAAAGTAGCAACATTACTTTTTTTTTAAATAGCGTGTGAATAGTGCTTTGTACTCTCCATGTCTTGTTCAAGGGTTTTGATAAAGCAATTGCAAATTCATGAGAGGAAACAAGTTATATTAAATATAGCTTTATACACCACCTTTAATTTTGGATAGTTTACATTAAAACTGAAAAATCCAGATCCAGGAGTGAATTCTTACTTTACTGCTATCCATGGGTTGCCAAAGTAGATGCTTTATCACTCTCCAGCTTCAAATGCCCTACAGAACAGCAGCTCTACAAGTACCGCAATTCCAACATTGGCAACGCAAGTCAGAGCGATTGCATCAACAGCAGTGAGCGTCACTCCCTCTGCATCCACATTCATCGTCATGTTTTAGAATTCTGCACTCCGGTACTTCTGTCGTTGCAGCTGCCAAGCCCTCGGTAGCTGCCGTGTGTGCTATGAAGACTGGGAAAGGGGGAATTTGCAGAGCTCTAGAAAGACCCATTCCAACCTCACAAAGGCAAATCTACCTTTCTTTACCTTAAACTAAAATCCGTCACTGCCGAGAAGCTGCTTTTCCAGGCTCAGTACTTCTCCCCAGAACAAACCAGAAGGTGCAATTCAAAAGCAACACGCTTGGTGCAAAGGATCTTTCTTCGTACTTACTCTTGAGTCTATTCATGCATCACTGCCAGAGTTTGAGTTTCTCTAAATTTCACCCAGCTTCGAAGTTTAACCTGGACCATCCTTCAATTCAGGTCATTTTTTGCTAGAGGAAACAAGACCATTCAGTGTCGCAGTTTTTACTTCTACACTATCGTAGTCAGCTTCAAAAAAAGGGAACATGCAGACTTTCTAGTGACATTTTGTATTCACAAAATCTGCTTTGAAGTGTCCATTTTACTCATGACTATTGAGGGACATCCCCCTTCTCTTCTACCACATGCTTCAGGTCACGACACACATGTAAATTGCCAGCACTTACCATGATGCCAACTAGCTCTACAGCAGCTTGTTTTCTTTTTTAAGAAGTTAAAGAGACAGAAAGGTAGCTATGTTCAGATTCATAGGGCAGTAGTGAGATGAGATGCAAAAAGCTTCTAGGACTTGTATCTAAAACTTCTATTCTGCTGCCACGAGCTCTAGCCAGTGGCTACAGTGAGGAGAGATGTAACAAAGAGAAAACACTGGCCTACATATTGGTTGTTCTTGTATTTCACCTGAAAATGTAGGCCAATTACATTAAAAAATACTAATCAGAAATCCCAAGTAGTAACAATTGATCACATTTAACTACCACATACTGTATGTGGAAAAAAAAAACAACCCTATGATTCTATGAAAAAAGTCACCACATATGGATGGTAAATGAAACACATTGCTAATTCATATATGGGAGAGGAAATTAAGTTTATTCACACCATCACCACCTTATGTAAAGCAATTCGAGAATAAGCAACTCCATATTCTAGAAAACTGACCTTTTTTTAAGCGGTAATAAGTGTTACTGATTAAAGCACTTCTGCCATGCAGGTTTCATTTGAAACAGTACCTCTCAAAGGTACAAAAATTCAAAATAAGAAATTAATGCATCTGTGAATGTAGGAACCCCATTCATACAGAAATTTATGGTGTTGCTATAAAAGACACTAAATACAGTTATTGCCAGAATCTGGATGTTAAGGTTCTCTCTTACCTATTTGTCCTCTCCAATATACTTTAAGGGCTTTATGACGCACCCTCACTAGACAGTAAAACATTCATTAGTAACTAGTTAACCTCAGTCACAAAAGCTACAAAATATTGCATTAGAATACAATTGAAAAGTGACTTTTGACATAACCTGTGTTGACATGTTTTTCCTCAAAACAGAAAAGCATCATTTATGTTGCAACACGTAGCTAGTGCTTTCTTTATGAGCACACTATCCAAACGGGAACAAAAATTGTTGCCTCACAACACGAAGATCAGATTTAGCAGAAGTTAACACTATTCTTAATCTGCCTCCTAGCCCACCGTTTTACTTTTACAATTTTTCAGATCACCTTTACGCACAGAAATAATCACTATGCTAACTTACGTTCAGGCCACTGGGTTTTCTATGGTAACTGCTACCTGCAGAAAGCATGAGACTGCCTAGTAGGGGTTATAGCTAGCTTTGTTGAAATGGAAGCGTACTCTTTCATTACACAAGAAGGGTAGAAAAGCAGTGTAACACCCAGTCTCTGAGCTGACTGTATCCTTTGGAGGAAGAGGGCAGTAGTTATATATACTCTTATACATACAGAAGTCTAGATCGAAGAAACATCCTTGTGAAGTATCATTCCCACCAGTATAGGGGTTTTCAAAAAAAATTCGAAACAGAAGGAAAACCAAGGGGAAAAAAACACTATGTGATAAAGGTAAAAATAAATGTGCAGCTTCATATAATATTGAGACAGCTCCACTTAAGGAAAGCTCTACTGATTTAGTGTTAAAAAAATTCTCAGCATAGCATGCTGAATTTCTACATTTGCAAGTAAAGCAAAACCAATTACTTATCTCAGGCAGGTGTGTAAAGTTGGCACCAAAGGACATTCAGCCTATAATTACTGGCTCAAAATCCTGCCACAGGAAAGCATTTCATCTGATCCAGATGTTTATTTTTCCTCAAAATGTATTTGTGAACATTGTTTTTTAGTTGTTTCACAAACGGCTTAGTACGACAACAGCCACGAATTAATATTACTTCATGTTGCGCACTATTCGCCTGCAATGGTTGGTTTTCATTTCCCCTAACGCTTGTTCCAGTTGCTGAATTAGGTGGAGGAGGGTAGAAGGGTCCGTTTGCAACACTTGGGCAGTTTGATCTTCATTCTGATTAAGATGTAGCTTTATAGTCACAGCAGGCTTAATCTGTTGTCTCAAACTTCTGCTTGCAAGCTGCATGAGGGAGTTTAGGTGAAATGGGAAAAGGGAAACAAACAAACAGAAGAGGGTTATCAACTTTCAGGTTTACAATTCACAACAGGTTTGCAGGACCTGCCTGGAGGACTGTTTAAAAATCCTTTTCATCCACATTAAAGATATACACAATCTATTACTTAGTTTTATTATTAAGCAATATTAATCCACTTTAATCAATGCTTTCATAATATTTCTGAAAATGAGGCGATAATTTAGGCTATGCTAACATTTGAAAGACACCAATGGAGCTATGAACTCAATTTTCATAAAGCAACAAATACTTTGTATCATTACATACCCTGTTTATCTCATAACTAGCTATCTTTGGTGCAAGAACAAAACCATGTCAGTTTTAAATACATGAAAAACTGTTGCCTCAGGTACTTTCAAGCAATATAAATTTGTTGTTTATGATGTTAAAAAAATGTAAAGGAAAATACAGAATACTGAAAACATAAATGAAGGTACCTGCACATCCAGTCTCCATTCAAGACTGTGATAGCTGGGAAGCTTTGGTGCCAGCTCACTAAGGATGCTTCTGATCTCTTTCCTGTTATCAAGGTACAGCTGCAGCAATAATTTGTTCAATTCATCTGAGAATCCCAGAACATGAATGGAATCTTGGAAGTCTATCTCAGAAATCTAGAAATAACAATTTAGGCCTTAATATGGAACTGGGTTATAGTTGTTATTTGTTGAGAAACAAATAAAACTGTAAGCAAAAACTACACATGGTATGCCTGCAGTTATTTTCCTGCAGGAATGTGTGAGGACAATTCTACAGCTAGGACAAAACAAATCATCCAGGTTTTAAGTTATTTACACACGTTGATATATTACTGCTGATTTGCCTCAGCTTCAGGAACAGTTTCAGATCAGTTTTTTAAAAAGAAAAACATTCAACATACATTTAAGCCTTCATGTCAGAGAACAAAATTCAACACAAAAAAGCATCTGAGCTTTGTCATGAGGGAGTACGTTATTTCGGTCATCTGTATATCAACAGTATGTTAACATAATATTGATACTCAAATTACAAATCCTCCGAAATCATCTGAATGTCTACACATGTAAGCGAGCACCAGGTACAACTTTAAGGCTCACGTTACAGTAACGCAGAGTGGCACTAAGAAGCCGATTCCCACAGGTCAGCGCCTTTGTGCTGAACTGGAGAAGCTTAGTTCATGATTGTGGAAGCAGTATTTATTCACCAGAGAACATCATACCTTTACAATGCATTCATACCATAAACATGTTCTGTGATCAACTATATTCTACCATAACACACTACGATTTATCTGTCAAAGTCACCTTACTTCAAGGGAAGTTTCTGCAATATTACAATCCCTTTCCCACCTGCTCTTCAGAACAATGCCTGCTTGAGTTTAATTTGGAATCGCTTGCTTCTGTATCCCTTCTCCATCTCTTCATTGTTCAAATATTCTACTATATCAATAGCAAAAAGTCTTTCCAATGGAAACAGTAATTATCCAACTATTACTCTTTCAGTGTCTGCTTACACCCACCCAAACTTCTGATGTCAGGAGCTGAAAAAGCTCTCAAACCTACCACATCCGACAAACATAAGGAATACTTCACAGGGGGTTAGTACAGCACACATCCTGTACAGTAACTGAAGTACAACAAAAAAATTTTCCCTCAAGTTTTGTTGTACTTCAGGATTAAGCTCTAAATGTTTCTGTACATGAACTAAATTACTGCATGTTCTTGCTATGCTCTATTAAAATGTTGTCAAGTTTTCGCTTCAGACACTGAATACAAATTCCAGCCATTCATGCAGATGCAGTGCTTCAATGAGAGAACAGCATAAGAGACTTTTTTTTTTTAATTAAAATACATGTCATCAGAATTTTGAACTGGGTTTTCCCCATTCATCAGTATTTTCAGAGCTAGAAGCATTTAAAAGACATCTCTTGAGCATATCGCCAAATTCATTACACAAAGGTGTGCTTACCATAAGCTTGGAGCTTTCAGTAAGGAGGTACATTAGTCCTTCTACCCCGTGCTGAATCGTGTCAACACCGATGTTAAGTTTTCCTTTAAAGAAAGCACAAAGTACCTTTTACTTCCTCATCAAGCTGCCACAGCAACAACAGGCAAAACTGCAAATTTATCCAGAGATAACTTGCAAAATATGCATGGAAAAGGCCGCCCTTCAAGTAATAATGTAAGGGGGTCAGACAGCAAGTCAGATGCCCCACCTAGGACAAACAAACCAAAAAACCCAAGAAAAACCCAAACCGATGATTTCTGACGGTAGGACACAGAGACACCTGCAGGCCGAGGTACCGCACGCAGCCCGCCGGCACGCAGGCCAG
>NW_010525213.1:7072-26162 GCF_000687285.1 Phaethon lepturus | reverse complement strand
TTCCCCGTCGGTTGAGCAGGCGTTTAGTGTTTAAAAAAAACAGACCCAAGCCACCCGGATTTGGCTTCAGCAGAGCTTAATTCGCTGTTAGTCGCAGCAGCCGTGTTGCAGCAGGCTATGCTGGCAGTGCTCCTGCCAGAGAAACCGCTCCCGGTGCCCCCCTAACCCCGCTTCTGCAGCTCTGCCGTGCCCACCGTTCCGTGAGTGGGTTGAGTAGAAAACCGCCCGAGATGTGCTTATGGAAAGTCATCGGCTCTCTGAGAGTGCTGGGGCTTGATCTCTAATGTCAGTCTGAAAGCACTTAGTCGTGTGTGGGGACTGCTCTTCTGGAGAAGTCTTGTGTTAAGAGGAACCTGGAAAGCTGGTGTTGCATAATTTTGGAGGACATTCCAGCCGAGGAGTAATATCCTGTAAATCAGAGCCGTAACTCCTCTTTAGAGGATCAGGTAGGAGCAGTATTTGAAAGTGCAGTGTGTGAGGAAAAGGAAGGAATCGTAACCTAGCGCTGGAACCAGATACCACTGAAGGAATTTCATATTTTGTCCAGTGCTTCCTTTTCCACTTAATATTGATTTCGAGGCATGTTGTGATCCTTACTTTTCTTAGAAAGGAGTGGGGTAGAGAGAAAGTCAGATGTAAATGTCTGAATTCTAGAAGACAAAAACAAATGAGTAAAACAACTCTTATTTGTTCCATGGTGATGCAGATGCCTTTCTGTAGCTTGCTACTCTGAAATTCTTTGGTTTCCTGTAGCAAAAGAGTTAAGACTATGCCTATGCCTACCTAAAATCCTATTTTAATGAACTATTATAATGATTTGGAGATCTGAACTTGAGGCTTGTTTCCCAATAGCTGTATTAAACAAACTTGGAGCAGGTGCTGTTTTTCTATGTCTGTCTGTAAGTGGGAGACTTAGTCACCTTGGTACGACCTCTAAAAATGCAGAGGGCACTGCTGGACAACATTAAAAATAGTGCTATTAAGGTTTGTTTTCAACCCTGCTCTAAAAAATCCCCAAAACACAGTAACCTCGTCATAACAACCTGTCTTATCTTGGAGAGGGCATGTTTTGAGATGTTTCACACCTGGCTTTGGTTGACCATGTAGGTTGAACATGGTGGTGTTGGCAGAGAGCAGAATGTGCCTCTTGCTTGCAAATTGCGTATCTCTTGGCTCCTAATGCCAGTGCCAAGGGCAAAAATAGCTGTCTTGTCTTTTGAGGCATGAGCTAGTAATGTACACAATATGGAAACAAATTCTCATTGCAGTTCCAGGTTACTTGTTTTGAGGTATTATATAGCCTCTCCGGTTCATAGTACATCCTGGAAATGCATTATTCCAGTTAATTATGTATAAAACTCAGTGTGAAGTTCAGCATTGCCACTAAAGCTGGAAGCTGCTTGTGTTTTGGAAGATGGGTAGGTTGCATCAGTCATGAAGCGTAGGCTTCTGTTGTACTGAGTTATCTGGCAAAATAATTATCTACTGTACTAATGAGATTCATGGAGGTGTGGAATCTCAGTCTTGAGGGCAACATATGGAGCTTGTGGCCACGGGAGGTGTATATGCAGTAAACTTTCCAGCCAGGTATCTGACCATTAGTTGATGCCAGTCAAAGCATTATACTGGGCTGCATTTTGGTTACTGTGGCTTGATGTGGTGATCTCCCCGCAAGGCACTGGAGCTGGTTTGCAGTGACGGCAAGAAAGGCCTGATGTTCTTAGTGCTGCTGAAAGTAACTGCAGCATTCTGCTTTGGGTATGCACTTGTGTGGAGTAAAGAGCACATTTTATTTAATATATGGCTTCTTAATAACTAAAACTCTGTGCAAGTCTGCACTAACGAGAGGCCACGTGGTATTTGCTAGCTCCAGATGGTTTACCTCAACACTTCCAGTGCCACCTGAAAGAATAGCTGCTTTTCTGTACTGCTGATTGTTGCTCTGTTTTTTAGATGATTGCAAGGCTGACTGTGCTAGTTGAGATACATGAAGAATGTACTTGTGTACAGTTTTGTGAACAGTGTTTGCAAAGGTCAGGGCTGAAATCTGGTCACTCGGTAAACGGTGCTGTGGGAGTTGGTTGGTGGTGGCAGGTGGTGGTTCTTAAGCCAGCTCCCTCCTTTGTCAGCTCATGTTCAAGCTTATAAGGATTTTTGCATGAGTTTCAACAAAGTTGAAGGCAGAGTAAGAACCTGCAACCTCATACAGCACCTATTGAGACACTTTTACAACAAAACACTGGCTTTGGACCATCTGTTTTTTACGGTGAAGTTACTGAATTTTGTAGTGGTTTGCTTGATCTGAGTGTTTCAAAGCTAGCGTGACACACAAAGATGTTCAGATGCCACCCACACTTCCATTATGCCTGTTCCCAATGACCTAACTACTTGCTGGGTTTCATTACTGTGGGTTTTTTTCCACTTCTATCTACAGAACTAAACGAGGTTACAGTACCTGTGTGAGCTGCAGTGCTAGTATGTACCCACTTGATTTCATGCTCTACAGAAATTCTCAGTGTTAGGGTAGAAGTCTAGTTTTCAGCAACATCAGCGCTCTGATGCTGGCTACCAGTTGGGCCCTGTGCTCTGGGACCAGTATGGCAAACATGCTCTTGTTTGCTATGCTGTGTTGGAAAATGGTTGGTTATCTTCAATCTCTTCTGTCCTCAAAGTGATTGCTTAGAGAAGGTCTTTTTCTGTGTACTTATCATCACTTGCTTTCCCTCAGGCAGTGCGTAGAAGTGATTCCTAGTCCAACTTGCATCTTTAAGTGTGATAAGGGGAGAGAATGAGCTTCTCCAATAGATTTTTCCTTCCCTCCTACGTTTGGGATTCAAGTAGATCCCATGGGGCATGTCACTCTTCCCAAGGCTTTTCTTCTGACAAGCTGTTGGAGCCAGTGATGGCTGCACGTGCTCTCTCTGCATAACTTTTCTGTAAGAGCTACACAGGTGAGCCTGAAAGGAGAACTGCAGAAGTGTGAGCCTGATGGCTTCCCTCGACAGCTATTAATGTCCCCGGTCTAAGTTGAGGGCAGGGGGGAGAAGGACAGGGAAACTGAAAAAGGTCAGGATGGTTTTTGCTTCTGCAACAGTAAACACTGCAGTGGTTAGAGGCTCTTGTTTTGCAGGAAGTTGGGCGAGATCTTTTGCCTGCTTCTTCCTCTTTGCATTGCAAACTTTCTGTCCAAAGTAACTCTGAGTAAACTGGGTGATCTGATCAGAAGCGAGTAGTCAGGTAGTAAGTAGTACATCCTGTGCTGAAGCAGAGCTAGGCTGCTTTCTGGCAGTGGAGCTTAGGAGTAGAAACTTAGGTGTATCTGGGAGGTATCTTCATTACTTTAACAAAACAGGACTGAGGAGCTCAGTGGCAGCCTTTCAGGACATCATCTAGCCGTGTTCGGCACAAACAGAACAGCAGGTTTCCCCTCGCAAGTGCTATCAAAGGTTACCTGTCTCGATGGCTTTCACATGCTGCTTTGAATGCTCTCACGATACTAATATTAATGATCAAAAGCAATGATCCAGCATGGAGTCCTAGCAGCACTACACCACCTGCGGTGATGCAGCTCTCCCCTCAGGATTGCCCAGCATGGCTAAGGTGGTAGGGTGGCTGTCTTCACTAAAAGCTGGAGTGATGAATTATCATAACCCTCTTTCTTTGAGGAAAGCCTTTGCTGTATGAATTGCTTCAGCAAAACACCTTAAGAGAAGCGAGCTGTTGATAAGTAAGTGAGAGTGGGATCTCTTCTACCAAAGCATTTCTCGTGGCAAATGGCCTTCTGAGGGCAGCTGTGTTGCTGTTGTGGTTTTGTGTGTGTAAGATAGTATGACTGTCAAGCAGTCTGACTGTATTGAATATCTGTCAGAAGATACGCTGCTGAACATCAGAATGAGTCTGGAGGCTGAGACTGCAATGTAGATGGAGGGATGTGGTGGAATCGGCACAAGTTGGACTTGACCTGAGTGTTCAGATGTCTTCCAGTAAATGGAAAATGTCTGGTGTTGAGTAACACTTATATTAACTGGATTCTCCTCTGAATTTCTGAAGAAATTGAAGCTCTGCACTGAACTTGTGTAACATACAGCTAATTCTGTTTGATTCTCTCCTCCCAAACTCTTCCCTTCTGCTCTTCCAGTTCTATATACCCAACAGGCTCCTTGGATCCAGTTTCACTGACGTCGGAACGGCAGCTTCCTCCACAGGGAGCACCAGCGAGGACTGCTGTATCTGTCCATCAGTTAAGGTTGCCCTGTGCTCCTCTTGGTTTGTCTGACTCTCCCTTCGTCCCTTGTGTCTTGTGAGAACTGTGGGTTCCATGCTAAAGTCAACCCCTTCTCTTCTTCTAACTTTAATCGTTAGGTGGGAGACTTTTTGCTGAACGCAACACAAACCCAGATCTAATTCTTCATGCAGCCTTCTGAAAGAGGGCTAGAACTTTGAAAATACCTGTTAAGAGGTAGTTAAATATTGGATGGGAAGCAGGAATAGCAGGTTGAAAACCTTGGGGCTAGAGTAGGTGCAGTTAAGGAAGGATGACTTCCCGTGGAATGGGGGAGTTAGCTTATTACAGTTGGTTTAGCCCAGCCAAATTAGTATTAATATAAAGCATGTTGCTAATATTCAACAAAAATCTGTTGTGACTCAACTCCTCCATCAGCGGACTATTGAATCGCAGCTGAATTTTGTTTTCAGTAAAAGCAATATGAAGAGTAGCGTCATAAATAGCTGCCTAGAACCAACTGCATGTGATGAAGAAATGATCATTATGGGAAAACTGAGCAGTGGGTAGTGATGCATACTGTTTGCCTGCAGTGGGCTTCAAAAACGGTAGGACTAAAGCTTCTCAGCTTGCCTGAAAAAAATCTTTTATTGGAGAAAGCTCAGTCTTATGTAATGGAAGCTTGCCAGAGGGGATGCATATATGCTTGTATACTCAGTTTAATTCTTAGCTGCAGTCACAATATTCTGCAGTTGTCCTAATGAGTGCTACATTTTCTCTTCTGCTTTTGAACTGCTCTATTCTTCTAAAGTCAGAGGTCTGAAAGGAATAGTCTTGTGCATGAAGCAGTATTAATTTCAAGTGAGTGTAAATGTTAGGAAATTAAATTTGTCTGAGACTGGCTTTATCCTTTAGTGATCTTCATCTGAGAAGTCTGAGCAGTGCTGCCATGGTGTAAGACTCTGGGAGGGATCACACCTCTCTAGCTGTGAGCCTGACCCTGCGTTCACCTGCTTGAAGTAAGCTGTAACTTCCCATTCAAGCCACAAAGGGAGGAAAAAAGCATCAGCCTTTCCAGTGGGGACTTTTTCTGGAATTGGCTTGTGCTCGGGAGAGTTGTAGGAAGATACCCTTTAAGAAAAGATAGGCAGAGCTCTGAGTCATGTACACAGATGCATGTCTCTACATCTGCCAGGAATAGATAACAGAGATAATCCTCCAAGCAGAGTGTATCTTGGCAAACCATGCCCACTTTAATACTGTTGTTCTTCCGTACTGGCTGTATTGACCCACCTGTGAAACGGAGAGCCTGTGTGGTGTGTGGCTGTAAGCCACACGAGGGCATAAATTAAGGGTCCAAAAATGCCATGTGATTCTCAGAGCATAGCTGCAACTTTAGTAAGAGTATGTTCCTATAGTAACTGCCAGATGAATTACATAAGGTATCAAACACGCTCAGGAACTTGTGTGCCAGCCTCTTCAGAAAATGCCTCTGCAATTTAAAGGTAATTCATCTTTCAAAAATCCAAGTAGGTTATCAAAACCAGCTAGAGAATCAAGAATAGCTCTGGTCTCCTTCAGGTTGATCCAGAATAGTGATTACTTCATGTGTCCCAGGAAATCTAGGACAGAAAAAGTTTGAGCTTTTAAGAGAACCTGTCTTAGAGAAAAGCTTCCTCTGACTGTGAAGCCGGATTTACCTGTGCTATGATCAGACCTTCAGTGCCTCGTTAAACTGCTTACCTCTATTTTTGAGAAAACATGCCATTCCTTACTGGCCAGGTTATGACCTTTCCTTATGAATGTCAAGTCCGTTCTGGTAACTCTGATAGAGCTAGACTTGAACTATTTTTCACTAGATACTGAATTAATTCTCAATCAAGCAAAAAGTGGCCCAGGAGCTGAGACTTCTTCCTCTGCTAGGAGCTATTTTAAGGAGTTAGTGACTTCTACATGTCTCCAACTCAAATGAGACTGGAAGATAGCATCTAAATATTTTTAAATGCAGCAAAGAATTAAAGCTGCATGAGCAGATGTCTTGTAAGGGATTTGATGGTGGAGAAATTCAAAGGTGAATTTTGATTTAAAATAGTAGTGATGGTGTGAGTTTCCATCCTGCTGCTCTGTTTATGCATATTTGGGCACAGGGATGGTGTTTATCTATTACCCAAGTTGTTTTTAATGGAAATTCAGGCCTTGAAATCTGCTGCCTTTACCCTAGCGACTTCTAGGACTGTCTTGTGTGTAGTTTTGGCTAAAACCTAGTGACTGGGCATCTGTTATCTAGCCTCTGGAACACCATGAAATCCTGATCTCTGGCATTGACCATCTATATGTTGGGACTCTTACTATGCTGACCCCCACAGGAAATACGTGGATCATGGAACTTGGCTGGTTTTTATATATTTTTAGGCATTGTGGTCATCAGTATTGGTACTGTTAACCAGTCCTCTTGCATGGATTGTTATTATAGCATCTGCTTGAAATTGTCACTCTCACAGTTTTACTGAAGTGATAAACATCACTTTCCCAAACAGCAGGAAGGTCCCACCTTGCTGTTTACAGCATCTATTTTAATTTTCTCCACCTTGCCCCATCTGCATTTGTACCATCACAGCATTTCTTCAAAGAAGATGATGGTAACAAGGGTAAGTCCTGCATTAACGGCTGCTCCTGCAAGCTTACCACTACTCAAAGCTAGATCAAATGCTGCCGTGTAGCTGCCTTCGAGGCCACCGAGCACTCAGTTGTTACGCATTTCTGGTAAACTGTAGAAGATTGACCGTTCCTGGGGAAACGGAGCCAGCACCAGGCAGCTTGGTCTGACTTGGCCAGTGAGGTACCTGTAGCAAACATCATCGTTTGGGGAAGGAGAGAGTATACTGGTTGCTGCTAATACAGCCAAGAAGATTTTTAAGGCAAAGCTCCAAGCTGTTGTCAGAAGATAAAGTCTCAACTCCCGTAGATGTTTCTGGCTTTTCCTTTTTTTTTGCAAAGAGTGGTTAAAGCCTGTAATTACTGCAGCAATCTTATACTGAAGAAAAAGACAAAGAAACCTTCCCCCCCAGCCCTTTCCCCTTTCAAAGGATGGCATAAAGCTGAGTTTTATGAACCACTAAACTACTTAACTAGGCATATATCATTATCAAACTCCCTTGCTACGGAGCTTTTTGGCTTTAGCATCCCTGTTTCACTGAGTTCCAGTGGCTCCCTGAAAACACCACAAATAGCTTAGTCTGGTACTAAAATCTGAACGTACGTGCAAGTGTTAGTGCTTCACAAATCTCAGATTCCTGTATCAGGATGCATGCTCAGGCCAGTAACTAGCCTGCATTAATAACTAGTGTAATTTAAATCTTAAAGTTGAGTTTAACTGTACTTAGTGGCAGAGCTTACCTTGTTTCCCCAAACTAACCTGAAAACTTGACTGTAGAACAGACATCTACAGCGAAGGGCAGAGGAAGTTGTTTTGTAAGACAGTCTTTGTCATAGCTTTTCTATGAGTAGAATGAATTTCAGTAAGTCATTAAGCAATCTCCTTCCAGAATAAGGAAACCACAAGTCAAAGGAAGCTCTTGGATACTTGGCTATTTCCTCATTTGGCTCTGCAAAAAGTAGGGCTTGTCAACTTTGACTCGATGAGAAATTTCCAAGCACTGCTGAAGGCTTGTATGAGAGGATGTGAATGTCATCTTGCAGGGATTATCCCACTCCAGGGAGAGTTTCCCACATCCACTTCCCCTGTGAGCGCTGAGGGGGTGGTTGTACGATGCCGTAGTCCAACACACGTAGCAGTGTTAGCTGGGATCAATGGGCTGAGCAGGCACACGTCCCTGTTACAGCTGGGCTTTTGCTGGAGCGCTTGCAGGAGGGAGCCTGCGAGTCGAATGATTGTTTGCACTAAGAATATTTCATTAGGCTTTGAATAGCAGCGCGCTCTCCTTCCTGCCTCTGAAAGCATCTGTGTTTTTTCTGACCCTCTCCTTCTCAAAAGAGCAGTGGCTTTGCAGCCAACTTCTGTTTTATTTTTAAACGCCTGCTGGAGGGTTATTACTGAAGGAACTTGCATGAGGAGCTTGAGCCAAAATCTAATGCCTGACTAAAGGGTGAGGAGTGAATCCCCTTGGGATTCCTTGATTAAAAACACTCAAGGGTGTGAACTTTCAGCAAGTGACTAAGACGTGGTGTGAAGTGGACCAGCCAGGCTGTGCTGGGGTTTTAAAGGGAATTGGGAGCTTTTTCAGTAAGGGCAGATCATTCAGGCAGTCCTTGTAGGCATTACTGATTCTGGCTTAGCTGCTAACTTAAGCTGCTATGACCAGCTTGGTATGCAGTGTTTGTTTTGACAGGCTGAGATATAAAACAGGCTGTGAAACTGTCTCATGGAAGCACCGACTGGGCAGCTGAGTTTCTCGCATGCAGCTTTCTAGTCTCTGCTGGATGGTGGTGCATCCTCGCTTAGGAATACACGCAAGTATTCAGTGCAGCTTTCTAAAATGAAAACTGAGCAATAGATGCTTTTAAGCTCATGATTTTCTGTGACCATTGCCAGGCTAGGAATGTATCCCAAGGTGGTCTGATTGAGCTTTAATACTGTGCCAGAGTATTATGAGTGTGTAGCTGGGCTCTTAAATCTGCTTTTATTAGTATTCTATCCTTACTCAAAGCTGCCATTTTCTTACTCTCGTTCACCTGCAAATGGTTGGCATTCCCCAGAAGGGATTTGTGCACATACGAGGTCATGTACAGGGGCATGAGATGCTTAAACAGAACTGAACACGCTATGCCCAGCTCGGGTTAGTGCCGAGTAACTTGCTTGCCGTGGATGCTAAGGTTAGCTATAGTACTGAAACAAAAGCGACTGCAGCATCAGGCTTGCACATCTGATACTGGTTGTCATTGCAGCAAACTCCCAGTTTTGCATATGGGAAGTGAATTTTCATTTAGGCCTTAAGCTGCAAAGCCATCCGGTGGCGGTGAGGATGCCAGCCTCGAGGGATCCGTTTTTATAACATTAGTGAGAGTATTCATGCGAGGACCAATTTCTTTCATGTTTCTTTCCAGTGGTTTAACAAGCTAAGTGTTTCTGTTAGCCTTGTCCTAAAAACTTTTGAGTCTCTGAACCCGGAGGATGAGGCGCTCCCTGCGGCGCGCCGTGCCCTGCTCCAGGCAGTTCGTGGTGGCAGGGTGCCGGAAGGCTGCGAGGGAAGATGGCGAGCGCTCCACGGCAGCTCTGGCGGTGCCGGTGGACACGATTGTGGTGTTCTCTAAAGTGACTTACCGACACAAAAACATTTTTCTCTGAAAAACTGTGCCCTGAACTTCTGCTAAGGTGTTTTGCCCCTTCTGTCGATGCTCAGTCACTGTAGCTCCTACAGTCTTCAGCTCGGTTTAGTTTTGGGGAAGTTAAATGCCGCAACATGTGACCGAAGTGGCGTCTGTAAATAGCACCTGGGGCTTTCTGCAAGGCAGTCACCTTGGAAATGGCATGTGAAACTGCGGGGAAATGCCCGTACAGAGTTCTCCCCAGGCAGCTCTTTACCGGGCACTTCCTCGTGTGACTTCTAGTGCGAGCCGCTTCATCGCGGCCTCCAAAGAGGCAAGTGGGAGGCTTGTTCACATCTGCATCAAAAGCCACCCCCCCTTGCCCACAAAGCCAAGTGCTTGATAAGAAATGTTAAAAATACTGTTTTAGCTTCATGGCTGGGGGCATTGGGTACTAGCAAAGCTGAAGGTGTCCAGTAAGAGTGTGTGTTTGCGCTGGTGCCTCTGCATGTTGCATCTGACCCAGCCTAACCGGGACATCTGGGCTTTGGCCCAGCGCTTCCTTGGTGGCAGCCTGCTGAGGAGGGGCTGTCTGGCTTGGGATGCCCTTGCTCCGAGCGAAAGAAACCCTGTAATGTTCCTCACTGCCCAAGGCACCAAGTGATAATTTTAATGAGCAGGAAGTTATTTAGCGTTTGATTCAGCTGGACGAATTCCATTTGCCTCGCACCACTGCTGACAGGCTGCCTTCCGCTCAGCACCGATTATTCCCAGAGCGACTCGTGCCCCCGTGGATTGCACCTTGCTGTGTCAGCCCTCGCTCTGTCCAGGCAAGTGGTTCTCTTGTGCAGCTGCTTATCTTAAAATAACTGTTCGCTCCCGAGGGATGTGGCTGTATCTTGTTCCTCTTCGTTATCGCAGTGTTGATAACGAGTAAGGGGCTGTGTAACGAGGCTAAAGAAATCGCTAGTTACATCCAAAAGCACGGGGTGCTCGGATCTAGAGTTCAGATTCACGTGCCTTGCAGAACCGCGGGGCTGGCTGCAGACTTCAGGCAGCGTTTTGGAGAACCGTCCACATACCCTGCTTGTGTGCTCTAGAGTTACCACCGTGTCAGAGCAGACTTCTGAACTTCTGGGATCACCATCTTCCTGGCTCTGGACAAAAACGACCCCACAGCCCCAAACTTCTGGCATTTCCTCTAGTCCGTAGATTTCAAGCCTTTCTCATGGCATTTATTGCCACTGCAAGTATACCCAAACCCTGGCTGGAATAAGCATTGATGAAGAGAACTACCTTTGGTTGTATAATAAGTGTTTATCGCCAAACCAAATGCTAGCTGCTACAAGGATTTTTGAAAGCCCACATATTTTTTTACACATTCACTGTCATAATGAAGCTGCTTCTACTGGGGGTCTTCCAGAGCTAGGATCCATGAGTTGCGGCAATGGTCAGGTGTTATTCCTGTACTCAGCCCTTGCTGTTTCAGATCCTGCATCTCAAATGAAGTAACACTGAAGCGGGATGGGTATAACAGACTGTACCTCTGAGTCATTCTCATATGTGGCGTCGCAGGGTAGGAGGTTGCGGTGGCTTGAGCTAGCACATGTGACAAACCAGTGAGCTGATTACTACAGCCCTGATGTAGTATCTAGCTGACTATTAATCCTTTTAGTCCTATAAAGGCTAAATATATAGAGAGTTTAAATCTAACCTTGAATCTCATGCTTAATCCTGCCAGCAGTCACCCTGAAGGTTGTAACGTGAATCTGGAGTGAACTCCACAAATCAAATGGAGGATCAGAGTTCCTGGCTTCACCTTGGTGTGCTACAGGCATAACACTGAAACAAGCCTTTTACTCCCATGCCTTACTTTGTAACTGGCATACTTAGGTGCTGCTGAAAGTATGGGCCCCTGCTTTGATGCATGCAGTCTTAGATTTTGGTAGGTGTAATAAAGGAACTGAGGTATAGGCAAGAGTATGCTTCTATTAAGGTCTTCACCAAGAGCTGTTCCTAAGCTGGGAAGTGACTTTGATCAGCTTCGTTGAATTAATATCATTCTCGAGGGCCACTCTTCTAATGAAAAAGCAGAAAGCACCGGCAGGACAGTCCAGAAGACTTTATAAGGATTTTTTAAAAATAGTAACATAAGTTAGACGAATAGGTACTAGAGATAAGTTAGAGGTTGCATGCCTTTGCCCTGGAAGGGACCATGAGCCACTGATTGTGTTAGCAGCACCAAATCCCTCAGGACACTCTAGACTTTCCTGGTAAATAGGAATTAAACTGTTAACCATCTAGCATATCCAGGAGAGTCAAATACAGTGCTGCTTTTTTAGGGCTTTGAATCCTTCCCACCTCAGTCTCATTAGCTTTGAGGCTTGCTATTTTAACTATGGCAAGAAAAGGCAGAATAACTCTTCAGCTGCAGTAATGCCTGCAATGCCTGTAAAAAGGGCTAGCACAGTTTATTGGAGACTATTGGGTCCCATATTCAGGAGCCACAAGCTTTGCTGTGGCCGTTGGCCAGTTACCTGTGGACAGCGATATCCAACCCATGGTGGAAGCCAGCCACGTTAACTGTGTGGCTGGCAGCTCTAGCCAGCTGATATAATTTTAAAACCTGCTTGTGTTGCACGGCAGAGGACTACTTCCAAAGCTGGTCTTCCTTCATCGGGACTGAGGGTTTCGAGGGTCAGGGTCTGTTGGCCCTGGCTGGGAGGGGGGCTGCGAGTGGTGGGAGTGCCTGTGGATCTCTGCTGTCCCCTGGGTAATGCATTGCCAGGTTGCCTTCAGAGAACTGTTTGCAGTAAGTAAAACTAAGCTTGATAATCTTTTCCTTGTGGTTTTTTCCCTGGCATGACCTCCCTTCTACACCTTGGAGTTCTGCTGCCTGTCTGAAAGCTGCATGCACACCGTGAATCTGATTAGAGCTGTAGAAACTGCGGAGTGAACTGTTTGTCGGCCTTGTGCCAGGATTGCAACCTGGGCTTCTGCCCCGGCTCTACTTTTTTGGTGGCCAGAGTACCGGGCTTTGCCTGTGCTGCTCCTCTTGGTCATCTGTGTCTTCCTGCATAAGACTAACAGAAGATTTGATGATGCAGTCTGTATGTCAAATGCTGAGTATTTTATGCTGCTTTTTCTAGAGTGGTAGTGAATATTGTGGAGCTGATTCCATTGCTGTAAGGTTATCTGAGAGATTCTCCATTGCTAAAGCAGTAACACAGACTTATATTGACATGACTGTTACATCAGTTTAAGCAAGATTAAGTCAGGGTTTTGTAGCATCTTGGGTGTTTGAAAGCCTCTTCCTCTTCCCTCTTCCTCTTAGTTGTTTGTGTAGAGCTCTCCAAATGGAAGAGGGAGGCAATAAAATACTAGTTCTAATTATAAGGATTGGGAGACAACCCTTAAGCATGGTGCTGATGTCTAATTCCAATTTCTAATCTGGATGGAAACATAAATGCCTCAGTCCCAGTTCACTTGGTACAGTTTCTCAGTTGCTCAAGGCAACTACAAGTTGACTTGATGGCATGAAACGCTTGTGTCGTCTTCTTTTCTTTTTTTTTGCAGGGCCACGATGGGCATCCTGGAATATCGGTGTATTCATCTGTATTCGTTGTGCTGGGATCCACAGGAACCTAGGAGTTCATATATCCAGGGTAAAATCTGTCAATCTCGACCAGTGGACACAAGAACAGATACAGGTAATAATGCGAGGGAAACTGGCACTGTGGTGCTCTCTTGGTGGGGCTTGATAAGCTTAGAA
Source organism: Phaethon lepturus (assembly GCF_000687285.1). Lineage (NCBI taxonomy): Eukaryota > Metazoa > Chordata > Aves > Phaethontiformes > Phaethontidae > Phaethon > Phaethon lepturus. Next base: position 12,903 of record NW_010525213.1, on the reverse strand, counting down.
ATAAACAAAGTCTGAATAGGAATAGGCCAGAGATGTGGGAAGTGAAGCAGGAAGAAGATACCAAGCTAGGTTAGATTGGGAGGGAGCATGTCATGATTTCAGGCTTAGCAAACATCAGAGGGTAAAGATAAACTCTCTGCCGGTTTCTGTAAAACTGCCACTGGAGCTGCTGCCTACCTCCTCTCCTTGAGGTTTCCATAAGACAAATTTTGGACTTCCAGAGTGACATGAAGTTGATAGTGTGATATTTATCTTGACTTTGAATAAATATTGTGCTGTGGTGCTTAGGACTGACTCCTAATTGTACAAGGAGGGGATCATAGCAACTGCATTAGGGATTCCCAGCTAGTAGGTTTGTACCAAAAGCCTGAGGAGTGCTTTTACGTACAGAACAGACTTCAAAAGTCTGCACGTACCTTCTAGTTAACATGGATAGACTCTTGCTTGATAGCCTGGCAGGCTAGTATGTGTAAGAGCTTTAATGTCTGTGAAACAAATGGTTCAAGAGCTCTTTTTGAATTGCAGTGCATGCAAGAGATGGGAAATGGAAAAGCAAATCGTCTTTATGAAGCCTACTTGCCGGAGAACTTCAGGCGACCTCAAACAGATCAGCATCCTTTCTTCCTTTGCTGAGGAAACGTGGAGTCCTTTCATCTTGTCACGTAGTAGCTGTGCTCCTTGCATAGGAGGCTTAACTTCATGTGCCTGGGCATCAGCTGTGAGATTGAGTTCCTAGCTAGGCACCCTCCGAGTGTTGCTTCACCTGCAGGCTGCTTGCTTACAGAAGGAAGGAGAAGAGAGCTAAAAGCATTGCTTCCAAGCTATACGGGTGGAGAACTGGAACACAAATGTTACAACCTGATGCTACTGCATGAGATGCACTTTAGGGTCTGTGGAAAATGGGAGTGTTGACTTTCTAAAGTCCTGAGCATTTAAAAATCTTAGTGGAGACAGATAAAAAGGTTTAACACTTCTGAAAGATTAAGCTGTAACTTCTTAGAGGAGGGTTTCTAGATGCCCAGTGCAAGAGGACTATAGTGATTTGAACCTAAAGAAACACAGGAGCACCTCTCTACCATCTGTTTTTTTTTTGGTCTTAGGATGGAGGATGGTGGCTGAGGTGCTTTTGTATGCACAGGATCCATTTCTCTGACCACTGTGTGATTTCTACTAGTGACATGTGTGCTGTTAGGTGATGGCTGAAGTAAATATACATCAGTGAAGAAAATACATTAGGAATTTAAGCCCTGATTTAATGAACCTCTTATAGCACCTTCATGCTTGGAATAACTCGAGGGCAAAAACTGAGTAGCTGAAGTAGTTGGATCCAACACTAAATTATTTTAAGAAAGTTACTGCTGGAAGTGCTCTTTAAAACAGTCATTAGTTAGTTACAGCCTGTACCTTGTATCCACATGTCAAATAATACTACGTAAGTCTTCTATTCTTGAATCATTTGTCTTTAACAAGCTACTTGCAGAGCTGTGGAGAGCTTCATTCGGGATAAATATGAAAAGAAGAAATACATGGACCGAAGTATTGACATCAACGCATTTAGGGTTGGTTTCTAATCACTTCTACAGCAGCTTGAATCCATGTTAAGATACAAGTGTATGTCTGTATAATGAGTAAGCAATGACTCTGTGAAAATAGACAGCTTAAATGTTTCCTGTATTAGTGACTAATCTCTTCTCCAAGGCTCATTGCATTCAGTCATTCTGTAGCAAGAATTTAAATTGGGGGCACCTTTGAAGGCCATCTTGTCCAACTTCTTGCTCAAAGCAGGACTAGCTTCAAATATAGGTCTTAAGCTGCTTCTTTGAGGCTTTTTAGATTAGTAACAGCATGATGTAAAGGTCTGTGTGAACTTTCTCTTGGTGTGATGACATGAGTTTTGACCCTCATGTTAGTGTGTTTTTCTTTATAGAAAGAAAAGGATGACAAATGGAAAAGAAGTAATGAGCCAGTATCAGAAAGAAAACTGGAACCTGTCATCTTTGAGAAGGTGAAAATGGTAAGACCAAAAGGCATGGTCACAGCTCAATTGTAAAGACTTGTCTCAAGCAAAACAGAGGTAATCCAGCTTGATATGGAAGCATTTTTTCTGACCTCAGTCATAGCAGTGGATGCATTGAGTCACACTAATGGTAGTAGCTTGTTTTCCACTGCTCAACCAGATACTAAGCAGATGTGCTCTGCCTTGCAATGCAGAGTAGCTTGGAGTCCAGCTACTCCCCGCTTGGCTTTCCAGCTTGAGCGGTTACTTTTTTCCTAGTGTAGAGCATGCTTAATTTTCACAGTGGGTTCCAACATAATGGGACAAAACTATGATATAATACTTGCTCTGAACTTCTGTTCACTTTGGAAGCACTTATGTCCACTGGAAAAAAAGGCTGTTAAAGGTTAATCTCATTAAAGCCTCTAATGTATCGGAGTAAAACCAAAATTTGAACAAGACTTCTGGTTCTTTTTCCCTAGCCTCAAAAGAAAGAAGAAACGCAGCAGTCTAGAAAAAGTTCTCCTAAAGCTACTGAACCAGTAATGGACTTGCTAGGACTTGGTAAGAGCCTTTCCTGCCTTATTGCACTTGTTACAATGACCCTGCACAGCATCTTTGGTCCTGTGAATTTGGTGAGCTTTTAGTACTTACTTTTCATGTCAGGTGAAGCAATAGCCGATAGGAATACTAGAGTGTTTTGCTTAAACTCCTCCAGTGCGACTCAAGCACAGTGCTCAGCACTGCAGCAGAAACAGTTTTCCTTCTGTTTTCCTGTATGCTGGTGCAGTGGTTGTGCCTGTAGTGTTACAGGAGCAGATACAGTGGTCTCCAGACACCATGTAGCTCCTGGCTGCTCTGAGGTTAATAGGACAGATACGGCGCAGTGCGCTTCCTTGGTCCTGAGCCAGTTCCTTCTCGGCACCAGAAGGACGAGCGAAGAGCTGGCCGTACGTGGTGGCTAAAGTAGGTTACAGGTCATGTCACTGGGTTGAGCGGCATATGTGCAAGCTGCTTAATTGGCCAGGAGGCTGCCCCTCAGCCTGAGGCCATCTGTGTGAACATCCAGCGCGGCTTTGTCTATCCCAGATGCTCCTGTGACAACCACCGTTCCAAACGGCAGGCCTAGCAGCTTAGAGAAGGATCTCGATCTCTTCACATCGGTGGGATCAAACTCTGACTCCAGGAAGGTAAGTAGGGAACATCAGTGCTTGACAAAGCCTGGTTAGATGCTTGAATGAGATGTGTGTCTTCCCCTAGTGCTGAATGCAGCTGTGGCACTTGTGCTGTCTCTGTCTCAGGTCACTGGCTCTATGCCAACTTCTGGAAGTGCTGGTTCTGTTCCCGAAAACCTGAATCTCTTCCCTGAGCCGGGAGGCAAAGGGGAGGAAGTGGGGAAGAAGCAGCTCTCTAAAGACTCTATCCTCTCCTTATACGGCTCTCAAACACCTCAGCTGCCTGCGCAAGGTAACAGATCTCAGAATAGAGCTGCTGAACGGCAGTACGCTAACTCAGAGTGGGTGGGGTGTCCTGACAGCTGACAAGCAAAGATGTGGGAGTGTAGGTGGTCCTTCCTGAGAACTGGTGAGTAGCATAATGAGCAGCTTAGTCTGGATGTCATGGCCAAGTGAATGCTGTGATAGTCTCTGATTTTGAAGGTCGGCATTTCAGCCCCTGACAATGAATGCAGCAGTTCTTCCCTTCATGGCTTCTCTGCCTTCTTCTAGGAGCAATGTTCATGGCCCCAGCTCAGATGGCATACCCTGCAGCAGCATATACTAGCTTTCCAGGAGTAGCCTCCTCCAGCAGCGTGATGGGAGGCATGATGGCGCCGTCAGTGGGAGTGATGGCCCAGCCTGGAGCTGCAGGGATGGTGACTCCCATGGCCATACCGGCTGGATATGTGGGTAACGTGCAGGCAGCTGTCATTGGCGTCCCCAACGGGATGATGGCTGCGCAGCAGGCTGGCTACGTGGCTGGCATGGCAGCAGTTCCCCAACCCGTCTATGGTGTGCAGCCAGCACAGCAGCTTCAGTGGAACATTGCTCAGGTGAGGCGTGATCTTCTGCTGACCCAAAGGTGGATGGAGGGCAGGGGAGGCACATGCAATGAAATCTAGCCTGTTACCTGAAGACTTTGGTGCTTTTATAGCCTGGCTCCTGGGGTTGGGTGAGGTCTGCTGGTACTGCAGGCAAACTGAGGGATCACAAAGGAGTAACTCAGTGCTTGGTGGAGAAAAAAATTTGTGCAACATTAGCTAAACCAAAAATTTCCTCAGCTTGCTAGATGGGCCTACACCTGAGAAGCCAGTGACTTCTGCTCACCAGAACTCCGTAGAAGAACTTGCTTAAGCCTGTAATATGTTGAGGAGAAAGAGTTTTAGCTCTGACTGCTGTGGGCTGGCAGTCTCGTTGACATAGCCTTGACTTCTCTCCTCTCCCTTTGCAGATGACCCAGCAGATGGCTGGGGTGAACTTCTATGGAGCTAATGGCATGATGGGATATGGACAGTCAATGGGTGGAGGAGGTGCCCAGGGAAGCAATCAGTCCCTCAGCACTCAGATGTGGAAATGATCCCTTGCGTTGTGACCGGTTTTGCCTTCTGTTCTGTTCTTCAAAACTGCTCCATGAGACATTCAGGGTTTTTCTTTCTGGCTGGCTGCCCAGCCTGAACCTCTTTCCATAACTGAGACCCATCTCTGCCTTTTCACTGTCAGACACGGTGAAACCTCAGTGACCAGAACATGAGCTCCCCTGTATTTAGCACAGTCAATGCACACTTCTGGGGTGGACCCCCTCCTTGCACAAACCTCCACTAATGCTTCTGGGTAGCACTTAATGTCCTGCTGGGTATCTTAGCAGAGGTGTGACTGAGGAACTTGGGAAATCTGTACTTAATATTGCCTGTCATGTCAGGCCTTTTAAGAATCACTTAAACTCTAGTGTTAGTAGGGGTTTTGGTGAGCAGAGGGGTGGAAACCTTGTTTGGTGCTGAGGAACTGGATTTTAACCCAAGCCCAGGGGCAAGCAAGCCTTGCTACCTCTTCCCTTGAGTGGAGTTCTCCAGAGCTGAGGCCTTGCTGTGCTTGGCTCGCCAACCCTCATTGGAACCAAAGTCATTTTGGAGACCCCTCTCCCTCCCCCCGTGAGCAAGCAGGATTCTCGCGCAGTGTGGGGGCAAGCTGTTTGGAATGTGAAACTTGCACTTCAGAGTGGCTTTTCTGTCTGATGTGTGGTATTGATGTATTTAACTTTTAACGATCTAACTGAGAGTTAACTTATCAAGGGCTGAAAGCCCACTGCAAGTTTTCTTACACTTTTAAAATTACTATGACATCCTAATTTATACTTTTTTCATATTTTTTGTTCCTGTGTAATCCCAATACCCTTTCCTAGCTAGCTTTTGACATTTTAACCTAGGCATAAAAAGTGGGTGGGTCAGATTTCTTTTCTCATCTTCTGTGTAGAACACAACTGCTTAAACTCATCAGCGTGAGCAAGAAGTCAGACTTCTACGGTCTACTTTATCCTGTGTATATGTAAATTCCCAAATAAAATATTGCAGTGAAACCTCAACTGACTTACCTTGTTTTTAAACAGCGTAACAGATGGTGTTAAACGCTACTGTCACTGGTGTGAGTTGTTCACTTTCCAGGTGTGTGGGGATTTGGAGCCTTTCATCCAAATCAGACTAACTCCATCTGCTTTCTAGCAGGGCTCTGTCCCAAATATCAGGTGAGAATAGTGTTTGCCTGAAAGCTGAGGACTATCAGCATGCAAAGAACCAGGCTCAGCAGAGGCAGAATCGGGTCAGTTGACACTTTTACATACAAGA
>NW_010525213.1:0-7041 GCF_000687285.1 Phaethon lepturus | reverse complement strand
GGTGTGGGGTAAGTACACCATCCGTGCGGCGGCGGCTGCCTATCCAAAAGGTAAATTTTAAGCTTTTTGTGAAAAGTGGTAACAGCGAGAATATGGAAGTCTGGGGGGGATTTAGGAGTCAGCTAAAGAACAGATACAAAGGCCAGTGTTCCATAGGCTTGTGGGTGGCTATATCCAGCTGCAGGGGAGAGAGCTCAGCTAACTGTGTGAGCCTTGAGTTGATGGTACTCGGCTTGCATATTAATTATGGTATTTCTTTCCTCAAGTCCAAACGTGCTCGTTTCAGAAAAAAAGAGGGTTTCTTCCTCAGCGTATCAGTTGGGGGGGAGGGTTGGCTTTTTTTAAGCTACACCTACATTTCTAGGCTGGATGCTGTGAGAAGCTCAACTCAAGCACAGAAAAAAGTTTTCAAGCTGGCTTTAATCATCTTCACTTGCTGCCCCAATACTGTACATGCAGGTACAAGCCAATGAAAATGTGAATACTTCAGTTTTTTCCTCCTTGGGGAAAACTGGCTAAGAATATTTTACAAAATAGCGTGCACCCTCACAGCCATCAGTCCTGCTGCGTATAAACCACAAAAATACAAGAGTTTTACATTAAGAAAGACCACACACATATAAAACATTACATAACACAGGTATAAAATTGCCATTTGCTCTTTTAAATCTATTACCATTCTCAAGTATCATCACAAGCCCATCCCCTTGTCTTGAATGTGGAACTGGGGCTTAAAGGACCCCCTAGTTCATCTCTCTGGCATTTATTTTAAGGTGGAGCTGTTACACTTGCGAATCTGTCATCAAAGCAAAGTTTATCACAAAATACAAGTGGGCTAGTGAAGGCAGCCAAATTTGTTCACTAATGCAATCGCATCCTGGTTTCCAAAAGTACAAAGCTACCCAGGATGAGAGCGTCAGCCCTGTACGAGTTCTGCACTTAACTCTCCTTTTCGCCGTAGGTGACGGATGCACACAGAAAGACGTAAGGTTGACGTGTGCCACTCCAAGGGTGAGATGTCTGCTACCTTTTTCATTAGAGATTGAAGGCTAAGCGTGTAGTAGCAACTAACTCGTGGCTACTGGAGTTCTGACAGTTTCCCAGTCTCATGGGACTCTCTTGGTTTAGGCAATTCTTTTCAATGCAATTTGTTGGGGACTTTAGGGTGGAAAATGTGAAGTAGCATAGATTTCTGTGTCCTTGCTTGGTTGTACCACTTTCGTCTGATGCACCCCTGCCAAGATACTAGTCTTAGCCTCCTGAAGCAGCTACTGGGAGGAGGAAGGCTACGGTTAGAAATGACTGTCTGGCTGAGTTGCTCAGGGTGCATCTCTCACTGCCTCATACCTTTCGTCATCTTGCACCGTTTCATGTAAATTTTCTTTGCCGGTGCGTGTTAGTGTTCTGCCCCCTCAGACTTTTTAGGGGGCTAATGCAGTTTAAAAGGCATAGGCTGTGTTTTAAAAATTTGTAGGGTATAGGTAAAATCCCTCACGTGTCATGTTTGGGAATACAAGTTCTGAATTTTTTGTTAGGATGAATGCTTCAGTTTGGGCGCTTCTAAAAAATTCATTGGTGCTTTTCTCTGTGTGCTTGTTCGGGTTTGGTGTTTTTTCCTGGTGCTGTCAGTAATCAAATTCAAGGACAAAGTTCAATGCAAACTTGGAGCTGCTACTTTACCAAGTGTTACTAAGACTGATGTATATGCTTTTATATTTGAGGTATAAACTTTTTAGATTAATGACAGATTCTTGAGTCCTGGACAATACCTCAAATGGTCCAGGTGCTTGTTCATCGCTTAATTTTGAGGTGGGGAGTAGGACAACATGATGGGGAAGATTATTTACTTTTAACTGCATGAGAAGATCAAGCCCTTTTAAGAAAACAAGGCCACCAACTTCAAAGTGCTAACATTCAAGAGGCATCCGCTGCAGGGTCCTTGGCCAGTTGGGTACAAGGAGGGGAGCGCTGCTCCGTCCAGAGGCCCTCTGACATCAAGCATTGCGTCACGGTTCCCACTGCAAGCGTGAGGACACAGTTCCCTTTTTTTAGCGAGTGCTGGGATCTAGCAGGTATATACAGACGGCAATCCCGCTAGGCAGTCGGGTCAACGTGCAGGACCCGTCCTCCCTGCCTGCCTGCTTCTGGGGCTCCCTCTCTCCGCCCGCACCACAGGCAAAAGCTTTAGGGAGGGTTTAGTGCCCCTCCAAGAGCAGCAGCACTGTCCTCGGCTTGCCGCAGCCGAGATGCTCGCCTCCTTGCCCGCCCTTTGTGGGAGGAGAGGTGTATGAGGGGAGCGGGACCCCAAACACCGCCGGTGTCGGGCTGAGGGGCAGCCTTTGGAGCGCTGTCTATCTGCGTGCTCTCTAACGGGAGAGGTGACGGGGGGTACCAACTGTCCAGCCTAATCGTCCCTCCCTCCAGAGAAGCACTCTGGCCGCTTGCTTCCCTTGCCCTTCAGCTCGGCAATCAGTAGTGCAAGTGCTAAACGAAGCAGAGGTTGGGCTCGCCGGAGCCAGCGTGGGAGCAGGTGGTAGATGCACACCCCGAGTAATTGCTCTTCATTGCACAGTTACAACAAAAATAACCTGAATGTGACAGAGTGCACTAAGCTCTGGCTCTTAAAAAAAGAGAGAACGAGGAGGAAAAAATAAAAATAAAAAATGAGGTATACCAATAATCGGAGCTCCAGACAGGCACAGTGGTCACACCAGCTCTTGGGTCTTGGTGGCAGCTGCTGACCCAAGCCGCTTTCTCCTGGATTCCAAGACGCTACCGTGCTCCGTTCTGGTGTCTGTGCCCGAGGCAGATGATCGGGGTTAAACAGTGTGGCGGTTATTCAGACAGCAAGACAAACACTGAGGCCCTTTACTGTACATTTTTCCAAGTTTGCTTTTTAAAACCTAAATCTTCCCCAAATACGGACGAGCTCAGTTAAGGTGAGCATTATGGTCACATCTGGTCGCTGAGTCTGTTTTGTATAACTTCAGCAGTGTTACACGTAGCACACCTTTACCCCACCGATTCCAACCGTGCTTATTGCAGATGCTTTTTTGTTCCACAGGAAGTCTTTTCTGCAGCCTTTCAACCTTCTTGTTAGCTCATAAACATAACTGTCGCACCTCTAACAACCTGCCAAGGGTTTATGCTTGTGAACATGAAGTAGAAGGAAGACTTCCAGTTGAAACAGCTTTGCTAGAGAAACACTGGAGCGGGCCGTCGTGCCTTTGGCACATCACGGGATGCAAACCTTGCTTTTACTGAAGGTATTTTACAGATCTGTCTGGAGGCATGAAAACCCAAAGGAAAGCAGAGAGTGCTCTTCATATCTTTTTCCTCTGTGATGCAAAACACATTTAGACTTTGAATTCAGCCATCAAGAACAACGGTGCCTGAACACTGTTCCTTGCCCTTTAAAATGCAGTTATTTTCCAAATCAGTAGCCAAATACACACCCTTAAGGAAGTTTATGGATGTGCATTGTCCAAGCGTTTCGCATCAATCTGGGAAGAAGTGTCTGAGTCAACTGGAAGAAAATAGAACGTCGAGTCTTTATGCCTGAAAAAATATCACCGGTGCCGTTTTTATAAATGGCCTTATATCAGTAAAACCCCTTAAATTGTACTCGCTGCGGCTGAAAATTTGCTGAGTACCCACTTAAGCAAAGGTATTTAAATGCGTTCACTCCTCTCACGTGCGCCCGACGGGCGCAAACACGTACAACTACAGGCTTGACTTTTCGAGTCTCATCGCTGCTGGAGCAGTCGCGGAGGACAGCGAACAGAAGTGATTCCCTGTCGGTGAAGGGAATCCTGATCCCGCTCCTGTAGGAATTTCTGGTCTCGTATTTGCCGTCGAGAGCTACATCTGTAACTGCTTCTGGAGAAAAGGTTTTAAGAGCTGGAAGAGGTGGCCGTGGAGGGAATACTTCCCACCATCTCGCTTGCTCTGTGGCATTTTCCGAAGCCACTTAAGAGGTTTAGTTTCTGATTGCTGGCCAGTTAATTGGTTCTGTATCTCAGTGGGTTTCAGAAAAAATATGTCTAAGCATCCTCTCCCTACCCTCTCAACATGCTATGCGGTTGATGAAACAGGAGCTCGTTTCTGATTGCGCCCAGAAGCCTTCTGGTGCCCTAGAAAATTTTCACTCAACTTTGGCAAATAAAACCCATTCCAGGCTTGTAGAAAACCCAGGGACAACTTAGGCCTGGGCGTGAAATCATGTAGTAGTTTCTGTGCTTCGCTGTGTGGCCGGGACTTTTTTTACTGGAGTTTAGAGGATGTTTAAGTATCGTTTCAAGGCTGTTTTGGCAAAGTCCATCCTTGTTACTCAAGCAGGGTGCCTGGATTCTGACACCAGCATCTACTGTCAGCTCTGCTGTAGTAAGGTCTTCTGTGTCTCGGCTGGGTGCTGCTACTTGCTGCTCACTTACTGCCGGGAGTGCTGGGTATAAAACGGGCTGCAGAGCTGATTCAGTTTAATGTTGTTAATTCTTTCCAGGGAAAAATATCCGGAAAGTTGAATGGTTTGAATTTCCTTTCCTGATGGAAGGTAGAGGAAAGGGAGGAAATAATCTAATGCGTAATACCTAGTCAGTGCAGCCACCTTTTGCAAATCGTAGAATACATTAAAAAAAAAAATGCCCTTTGCAATAAATCATTCCCCCGGAAAGCAAGCTGGAGTCCAGAAGCTTGTGGTTTTTCTGGTGCGTCGCATGTAGAAAGCAACTGGGTGTCTTGGCTTTTTTGTTCTTCTTGTTCGAGGATGGAAAACATCTGACGCATGGGCTCACGCATTCAGAAATGAGAAGGAGCTGATGTTGCAATGTAGACGTGGCACGCGTCGGTCTCTTCTCCTGTTCTAGTTTTTCCGCACAAGTGTAAGGTGGGTCCTGACCCAGATGCTTCCCCAGAGAAGTGAGTACCAGCTCCCTGGGGGGACTGGAGGTGTAGTGCTGAAAGTGAAGAAGTTAAGGTTTTGGTGGCTTCCCGTTTGTCTCGTGAGTGACGATCATTCGAAGTCCCTGCACAGTGGCTCCTCCTTGCCGGTCTCTCAACGAGCAGGAGGAAGCGTTCCCGCGAAGCCGTCGCGTTGCAGCGAACACTGAGAAAGAACCGGGCTGCGGTTTGTTCTGATGCTAGCTACGCTGTTATCCTCCCATGCATCCTCAGTCTATCGACGATAAAAAAAAACCCCAAAATTTGGGTTTTCCACGTTTCCTGGCGTACCCAGCTGTGCCTCCCAGGTGATGGTTCTCTTCTCTGGGTTTTCCACGTGCCAGCAAGGGCAGGTTTTTCAACAGGCGCAGAACCACTGAGCCTTTTGCTAGACCTCAGGCTTCTGCTGCTGTGGGTGCACGCCCGGCTGGCCCGGGGTCCCTGCTGCTCATCCACGTCTGTTCTCTATCTCCAGAAAAGCGTTATGTTGCTCGCAGGGGGGGAGCAGTAAAGCTCTGCAACTCGCTGGAGAAATTTAGAGCCAGCGAGCTCTGTGCTGGAAGGGGGTGGGATGCTCTGTCCACACCAGTGAGCAGAAAATGCCCACAGAGCTCCCTGCTCTGCCCACACTGCTGTTCCACTTCTCCACGTGGACATGGCTACTGTCCCATCACTGGCAGATTTTTCATTTTTTTGTTGAAACAGAGTTGGTAAAGAAAAAGCAAATAAAGTTAGCTTGAAAGAACAGAAACCTTTTCCTCTTAAGATGCCTTCCCTCATGTGTATTCAAAAATCCAGCATGCCAAGGCAGAGAAGGTTTAGTCTCATCCAGGCGTCATCGACCTCATATAACTGCTTCGTGCTCGGGAAGGAACGTCATGTTCAAACCGTTGTTTATTCCTGTTTCAGTAGTCAGGGCACCGAGTTTGCTTCCTCAAACCGCTTGAGGCTGTTAGTGCATCCCACGGTCCTACACGTCACCGTGCAGCACGAGCTCAGAAATCGGTGCCTATCGCTCGAGCGAGCACTTACCGCTCCGGCAGATGAGGATTTAATCCATTACGAGGCGGCCACTGGGGTCCTGAAGCAGCCCCCTCTCCATCCCAGGTCAGCAGCATCCAGCCTACTCTCTTCTCAGAGGTCTACGGTGATTTTGATTTGGTAAAGATCCAAAGTCCATGCTAGCAGCTGAAATTCCTTGACACGATGTCGCTAAAATCGTGGCGGGGAAAACAGGCGAAACTCGTGGCGGGTAAACCAGCCGCCGAGCAGCGGAGTTTTGCTGACCCCCGGTTTTGGGTTTGTGGAGGGGACAGCTTCATCGCAAGTCTTTTCCTTCAGGTTTGGTTTTGTTCCATTGTGGCAACAGGTTCGAGCTGGTTCGTCGTTCCTGGTGTCACCAGGAGAACCACAGGTTGGTTTTGTTGTGCTCTGTGCATTGTGAAATTCTCTCCTTTGCCGATAAATAGTTGTAAAAAATCCCAAGTGTGCTGTGGGTTGATTTGTGTTAAGGACTGAGGGTCAGAGCCACCCGGTTGGTAAAAATTCCCCATTAACCTTTTGTCTTCTTCCAGTCTCAAGACTGCTCATCTTTTAGTGTGTTGTTTTTTTTTTTTCTCTTTTGGAAACCGATCCGTCAGGACAGTCATTGTGTTAAGTATATTTTATGAAGAAACCAGAGTTTCTAGTGGTGTCTCCCCTGAGTATTTTCAGCAAATTTCATTAGGCACCTTCAAAAAAAGCTTCCGTAATTCTCGGTTTTGCTACAAGAACTGGTCCCTCGGGGGGAACCAAAATGCTGCTTTAAAAACAAACAAACAAAACATACAAACAAAAAACCCAAAACACTCATCCTGATAATAAATTCAAAGCATCTAGTCCTTTGTTCATAACCTCTCAGTCACCCTAATTCCAGATCAGCAGAAGATGCTGTTGAGATGTTCCCCTGTAGCGTACCAAGTCGAGAGTTAGAGAAAGGTGCGTCCTGCCGCGCGGTCTGGCAAGCCCTCTGCTCCTGCTTGAAATTCAAGTATCACGGAGAGCATCCCAGCGCCACGGAGAGCATCCCAGCACCGCGGAGGGCATCCCAGCGCCGAGGAGAGC
>NW_010525212.1:0-17162 GCF_000687285.1 Phaethon lepturus | reverse complement strand
TCCCGAGCCGGCGCCCCGGCAGCTGCCGGCCCCCTTTTCCCCCGGACCGCGGCCGGAGGCGCAAGGGCAGGGCGTTCCCCTTGCACACCTCTGCCCGGTGTGTCGCCGACAGCGCAGGTAACTGCTTACGAGCACCGCGCGTTAAAAACGCGTCCCACCCCCCTGCAGCAATCAAACGTGGGTCACAATACTATGCGGTCACCGCAAGGTGTTAAAATCTCGCTTCTGCTTTCCCGCAGAATAAAAGTGCTCCGTGTGTTCAGGAAAGACAAGGAACCCAGCATGACTCAAAGTTTCACTAGATAAATTCTTGCTGACCACGAGTAGTCTTGGAGTTCTACGTTGCCGAGTACGTGCTCACTGCTATCTCATCCCCAATAGTTTAGAAATGTGCATTGTTAAAATGCCAGCTTAAACCAAAAATACAAGAACTAGATTCAAATCAATAAATCAAAAGAGCCAGATTCTCAGTGCTCTGTATAGAAGAACTAGCATCTGTCTGTCTTGACAGAAGGCAAGACTTCCCACTTTCTCGAAGCCAGACTCAAAACTCAGATCCAGTGGGAAATAGTTAAGTTTTAACTGAGATTTTCTTTTTACTTCCCTGCACTTACTCTTGTTTATGTCTATCTGCAAATGTATATTGCCTATACCAAAGTTGTGACCAAGTTAGACAGAATACAAATACAGCCATCGAAACAGCGCTTCCTTATTGACCAAAACATAGCCCAAGGCCAAGTACGTGATCCGGCAAAGCACAAATAGTCCAGCTGACCCCTCATTAAAATAAATCACGTGCTGTAAATGGGAACTATAAAGTGCTCCTCTGCCTAAAAGGTGTGGAATGCCGTCAAAGGAAATTATTATTATTTTACAGTTTTTTACTTTGTCAGGCTTAGACAGACTTAGCCTAAAATCCTGGCAAAAATCTATCTCTAGTCAATAAAACATTTTGTGAAATGTTCCCTGCACTCCAGAGAAATACAGCTGTTAAGTAATTTGGAATGTAATTTTTAGCTTTAAAATACTAGATAAATTAAGGACTTTAATTTATGATTTTATACATTTTTGTCACTACGTTTCCATTACACAATTGTAAAACTACAAAGAGTAGCAAAGTTGTATCAGCTTCAGATTCTGAGTCTAACAAAATCTAGTGTTTTAGTGAAGCAGAATTAATTTAACAAGAGAGTTCTTTTTGTTCCCATGGAACTGCCCATCAAATTTTTGTACGCAAAAGGTATCATGAAGCCCTTCTGGGGCTAGTGAAGGGTTGTTCAGCCATGAAAACAGACAAACTTATCTTGCTTACACATACCAGCTCTCTGTTCATAGGAGCCAGGATATTTGGCTTTTTTTCAGTGTTGACGAGCTCCTGAGCTGAACTGGAACAGCCTCATGGGGTCTGAATGTGTCTCACTAGACAGGCAGGGAGTTCCCACTGAAGTCAACGCGCTCACCTTGTTTGCTTTTGTGGCTGCAGGTTTATGAGTTGACGTTTGTCAGTAATCCTTATCCTGCCCACACTCTTATTCACTCTATTGTGTGTATCTCTTGTGGTAGTCATTACCTTAAACTGCTAAGCAGAGGGCATAGACTTTGGATGTATAGCTCACATTTTTTTTCTTTTTCCTCTGAGATTTTATGTCATCTTTTCCCAAACTTCTCTATGTAACCCTGTTTTTATATGATTGGGTGTTTGACTCTCCTGCTGCATCTTTGTTTTCTTTGAAAGCTTATGTTTCTACCTATGTGATACAAGTAACTAATAAGTAACATTGAAAACAAATGGAAATCTTCACATTAGCATTCAGTTTTGGATCAAGTCATGTGAAAATCTTGCAATATTTACCAATGCAATGCCTATGTGGGCCAGATTTCTGCCTTCCTGTGCAGAAGGTTAATCCCTTTTGTGGGGTTCAGTGGATGTCATTGTCTTTGGCATCTCCTTTATTTCCACTGTTACAGAATTTTTGTCACAGAAACCTCAGGCACTGACATGAAGTACAGTGTGTCATTTATCACTGCCGTGGCATAGGTATATCCTGCAAAACAGATGATGCCTGCAGTGTTAGACAGTGCCACACAACCAGTGCTTGCTTGGCAGGCCATGGTTCAGTCAAATGGTCTTAACACAACAGTGCAGAGATAACAAATACAAGATGATTTATTTGATGAGACTTAAGAGTAAGTTGTGAGGGCAGAATTTCCAGCAGGCAACAGCAAAATAGTGCTTTGTTGTGAAATTACATGCCTATTCTGAGAAGGATCTGTACCTTCAAATCCAGCTCTAAATTAAATGAATATGCAAAAGAAAAGCACTGTTTCTGTGGTCTAGTAGTGTGGGTATGGTACAGGAGGATTTTTTAATTCATGAGTAAGATACCAAAGCTACAGATATACCCCACATGCAATTTTCAGTCTATCTGTTTTACTTCACTGTGCCATGAAACACACAAGCTAGCTGGAGCATCTGTTTGACTGAAGTGGCAGAACAGAATACGAAATTACGCTCGGAAACTTCAGGGAGGCCTGAGATAACACATGAACAAGAAGAGATTTATTATATCACTACTAAAGTGTCCTATTGTACTGAGTGGGGAAAGGTGGGGTTTGATGCTGTTATAAACATAGAGGTTAAATGGAACAGATTAGAAGAGTCAGGGAAACCGAAAATGGGAAGTATGGTACCACGTAACATCAAGATCTAGCTTTGCCCCAGGAAGCAAAAGAGCAGAGGAGCTGAGCTGGCCAGTGGGATAAGCTAGAGAACTCTTAAATGCTAATTGAATGCATGTGGTCTCTGCAAGCAACTTTGCAGAATTGTGCCCAAGTCCAGAAAAGCTGGAATGCTGCGCTCCAGGCGGATCCCATACCTGAAATAACAGCCCTCTTCCCATCACTCTCTCTATATATTTTTAGGAGTCTTACATACATATTAAAAGAAGACTTTTGCTTGGAATAGCCATCATTTAAAAGTTAGGATGTAGAACATAAACTGGAACAATTATTCAGTATTTTCCTTCTCCTCATTATTGTATGTGGCCTTGGGCATTATTTACAAATCAATGCACACTATTCAGACCTTACTCTGAAGGCAGAGTATTTCTTTTCTATAGTTCTTGCACATATTAACTAATCTTCCCAATATTATGGATGCTTAAGAGAGTGAATGGATCTCTCTGTGGTTGCAGTAACTCTTCTACTCACTTTTGTCTGCTTTACACGTCAACACTTGACACCATTTGGACAGCAATTTAGCACAAACTCTGCAGTTTACTTGGAAAGTAGAGTATAAGTAGAATAGAACTAGTAATATAGAAACATCTCATTGAAAACAGTATTACACACAGGTATTATACCAGCCACAGCACCATGAAAATAAGTTAATTAAACCTACTGCAATTTCTCCACTCTCTGACACAAACTTTACCACCTCTGCAAGTCAACATCTATCTCAAAGCATCACAACCCCAATTTGGTGCTCCACCTCTTCCTCTTGTACCTGTACCCGTTCATGAACCTTGCCATCTCCCTGCCATCAGGAAGAGAAGCACAGTGTATGCGGGCAGGTGAAGGGCATGGTGAGAAGGTGGCATGCAGAGCGGAGTGGCTCTAGTGGTAGTCATTCTTCCCTCCCACTGTTTCTCTTCTCTGCCTTTCTCCTACTGTTCCTTCATTTGAACTTTTTATGACTTTGATGGCGTTTTCAGCTGTTTACCCAGTTATACCCAGGCATGCGCCTCGTGCGAAGCATATAGGATAGGTGCAGGTGCACATACTCAAATGCCAAGTCTGGGCAGATTTTAGGCCATTGTTACATACTCTCATTCCCCGCTGTCACATTTTTAGTACTACTGAATGTGACTCACTGTTATTCTCTTCAACTGAAAAATAAAGGTAATGTATTTAGTAATAAGCACCATGTAGGCTGTACTTCTCAGATATATTGCATCATTATAACCTCTGAAGGGGAAAAGGCATAATCTATATCTTTAAAAACTTAGTCCAAGGCAAAGAAATCAAGCAGCTTCTATAATAGTGCAAAGGAACACAATTTTATGCTTCAACTTTATAAAAAAATGACACACAAAGTGACATAAAGGCTCTTTGTCAAAGCAGAGGTACATTTAAAACCCAAAAATATCTCTCAGGATACACAGAAATTTTTCATTCAACTCAAATGTTAGCAGTTGGGACACTGAGGTTATGAAAGACTTTCATCATTTTATTGATTTCTTTAATGGACCTCAGACCATGACTGAGGCAGAAACCATACAGATGAAGCATCTTCAGCCTGCAGGAGAGAAAATAGACCATTAAGAATAGTGAAGTACCCAGCATGCTTTTACAGAAATTACTTACTGGCAGCAAAGTAGGTATGAACATCTGACAGCCTTTTTAGAAGCTTGTCTGTATGATCAACAGAATAGCCAGGGAGATGCTGAAATGACCAATAACAACTGGTGCGCCTAGTTTGGAGGCGTTAGCAGTCATCCCCATGCTGCTTTAACAAGAGTACTTTAACACCAGAAATAAAGACTGTTCTAAAGAGATATTGTCATGTTGCCAGTTCTCAAAATCTGTAGTGGTTTTGAATAACAGCAACAGCTAGCAATAAATGCTTATGAATTTAATCTTTTGCAGGAAGGCTTTCATGATGATTTTCATGATATCTTCTTTTTTTTTTTTTTTTATTCTGTCCTATTTTTAAGGTGCTAGGAATCCTGAGAAATACCTTGCTTTTTAATGAACAAGAATAGAAATGCAAGATTGGCTGAGTGAAATGCAAATGTCGTCACTGAATCCTAAATTCCATCTTCAGGTATGGAAGTAACACTTCCTCAGAAACAAAGAGGCAAACGACACTGTTTGACATGGAAAGATCCACAAGCATCTTCAGAAAATAGAGGCTTTTCTTCTTTTGTCTTTTCTGTCCCACTAGGCTCAAAGAAATCAAAGCTGCTAGACCCAGTCTGTCATTTTCTTGTGGTAAGGCTGGATTACTACAACAAGCAGTAATTGCATTGCTTTATGGAGAGAAAACCTGACCACTGCTTAATTTCTTACTATGTTTTTCTCCACAGCTGTAAAAAAAATTAACCTAAACCAAAATTCTCTGAGTCCATTCATGAAAAGAACTGAAAAGAAAAAGAGTTGTTCTGGGCAGAGAGAAATAGCATGTCAATGGAAAAGTCATTTATTATGTTAGATTATTACATGCTGCTCAGTATTAAGAGTTTGAATTTCACCATGGACTAAATATTCCTTCGTGCATGGTCACAGATGGTGAAATCCATTTTGATCAGCCTCCTAAGTTTCCTACGGAAGTCATGAAGAGAGTCACTCGTAGTGCTGTAATGAACAGAACAGTAAACAGATAAGCAAAATAAGCTTTCTAGGTTAAGACAGTACCTTTTTTTAACTGAAAGATATACCAGCTGTCAGGTACATAAGCCTTCCTTGTGTTTGAAAGTCTATATACATTTTCCAATTCTAATAGTCAAAATCAAATTACACCTAATGATGAACCTTCTCTGTTCTTGAAGAAATGGGCATCTCAAAATGCAATTCCCTATGTGCAAAGCTAGTTAATGATGAGCAATACTGAAGAAAGATGATAGATGTGTCCTTTTCAGGATGAACAATGTTAGGTGAAACGGACATATCTCATTCCAGTTAGGATTAGCTTTGACATTTTTCTGCAAAATGGTGCCAAAGCTCTTTCAAAAACACAGCAAGGTCCAGGTTTTCCTTGCAAACAGAAAGGTCACTGTTTCATCCCCTTCCTACCTCTTTTTCTTGCTCAGCGTGTTGGAACATTTCCTCAGAAGTAACAGAAGCAAGTTTAATTCACTGCCCTGCCTGAGGCAAATTCAGGTTACCTTTCTTTTTCCTCAGTCAAGTGTCCTAACCACAAAGCTACTGGGGACAGTGGCAGAGTTGAGAAGCATCCAGCTCCTCAAAGCCAATGCTCCAGTTATCGTTTCTGGATTTTACGTCCATTATAACTGGATTAAAAAGTCTCTGGAGCAGATGCTGGATACCAACTTTCCTTATGCCAGTGGATCACCCATCCATCCTTCTCTCTATCCATCTTCTCTTGATCCATCTTCTCTCCCCTTCTCTCTTCTAACCCTCTCTGTTTGGCTCAAAAGATCTTAGATTATTTTCACAGGTTCTGGCTAAATGGTATGTATGCATTCACTTAAGCAACTATAAGAGAGCCTTAAAGGACAGAGTTTCTTACATGGACCAAGAATCTGGATCTCTTCAAACGGAGGGGAAGACTGAATACATCTCCCAGGCTGTGTGTAATGCTCTTACCTTCACGTTGCTCCATAAAGACGACACACGCAATCAGTACTTCTTTCTACTTTATATTGGGCAAAAGTGGCTGCCCCTGTTCTATTGTGTGAAACCTCTCCTGTTCATATTAGGCAAACTGTGTGTATTGACATCAGAGCAGGCCTTAAAGAATGAGGGAAAACTGTCCTGTTTCTGGATCCCAAGAGGATTTTGGCTGCTGAGCTGCTCAGTGCCCACAGGGCTATGGGACATGCCCACAACTTCAGGCTTCTGATCAATTTTCCTGGGAAAAACAGAACTGGTCAGTGCCTCTTTGAAAGCAGTTTTGGCTGGTGTCTCTCAGTCCCCTTGACTGCAACTAGGAGTTTCAAAAGTGCCAAATCTCAGGCAAAGGCACTGAAACTTAACACCTACACTCTTAAATTGTTTAGAACAATCCCCTGGCACTGGATGTAGGACAAGTAGCAACTCCAAAATGATTTCTCTGTCATAATGAACACTGTTTGGGAGACAGTACAAGCCAGTTTTAATGTGGCCACCCTGTTTTGGAAGGTAAGTCCAGTTTAATAATAGTGGACAATGCCATGCACACTGGCCTCAGTGACAGAGAACAGTTTTGGTGTTTTTAATTTACTAGGGTAGAAAAATAGCTTGCGTAGGCCTCTTTATTTATAAAAGGTCAGAATAACACTAGAGGTGATAATCTTATTAGAATTTACTTCCTGAATACACAGTACTTTGAAAATAGTTCAAATTTAAGTGCTGAATACTTGTGAACACAACTAATTTGACTTTTCTCCACCTAAGCAAGGTTAATTCGGTATCATGTGAGAAATAAATTAATTCAAAAATATTAAACAATTATTTATGGCAATGTACAACCAAACAGCATTGCAATAAAAGAATGGATAGCTGGACAAGAAGTTATAGTAAAGCATCCTTCAAGGATCTTCTAAATAGGAAAGTGTTAAAGGAAATTCAGGGTGTTTTTAAACCAAAGGAGATTAAAGGTTTCATGACTCAGAGCTGAAAAGTAAAACAAACAGTGAAAGAATCACAAAGGTATAAAGCCACGCTAATTCTTCTGGAATGTAAGAGAATATTTTCTGTGCTTGTTAATCTTGAATAAGAGTGAGATTTTGTCATAGCCTTAGAAAAAAGACTTGAAAAAACACCTGCCAGAGTTTCTACCAATTTAAGAGATCCTCTTTTCTCATCATACAAATTACAGAAAAGACAATGCATCTCAGCAATGTAGTATGAAATCAGAAAGGAAAAAAAAAAAATTCTATTGGATGTTTCATCCTCTAAAAGGTCACTAAAACTAGGTCCCTTCTCATCAGCCTCCAAGGCATAAAGAAAAAAAATGATGTTATTATGAGCCCAAATCCAATAACAGACTTAATATACCCTTTAGATATGTGTATTATCGTGCAGACCTTCAAGATTTACACAACTGGAGACTACAAAAATAACTATTTCCAATGTGTTCTTTTTCTACATGTGAAACTTCTTCCACAGATTGTACTGTATGAACCTTTGCTCACAAACCTTTTACAAAATGAGTATACTGATGTTCATGTATTAGTAAACTTCAGGTAAATACTCAAGAACAGCTCTGGAAAGTTAATTCTGTGTATGTAAAATTGGTGTTTTCAGCGGCAGGCTGATCCTCCTCCTAAAGCACCTGACAACTGAAATCCAGAGATAACAAATGCCACTCACTTGGCTGCATTAAGTTAGGCTTTAGCTCTGATGAGGTCTAAGTGCCTTAGCTGACTACACTACGCAGCTCAGAGCTGTTGGATGTATTCCTATTGTATTTCATACCACTTTATAGTTATGTGGCAGTGAACATAATGTGCTCTGCTGACTGCTGGCATTTTTTTTTAGCACATTTGGGTCATCACGTTCACCCATCTGATCAGGGAGGAAAAGCATATCATATATCTTTGTCTTCAGCAGAAATTAGGACAGTTCTAGTTTCAAATAGGCATCATGAAATGATGAACTTCAAGCTAAAACTGAAGATGACCCTGCAGATAATTTTGAATAAATGGATTTGATAAAAAAAAAAAGATAAACTGTTCAAAGCAATCCAGAGCAACAGAAAAAGTTTTGCTCTTAATTAACAAACTGGTTTTTAAATGATTCATTGCAACAGTGTCAAAGATGTGTATAATGATTCTTACTTTCATGATAATTTTTTTTTTTAAATATGGCATTTAAATAAAATACAAACTTTGGTAACCAAATCTACTCTTCATTAATTTCTGTACTATATAGTATTAAAGATACCACCTGAAATAGCTACATCATAATGCTGTAACATACTCTGTCCTTGAGAGCTGTAATTTTGAAAAAGTGATGTACAACCTATAGAAGTAAATAGTTTCATAGCAGGCATTATGAATTACTATAACATGAGTATAACACACTGTAGTGCAGACAAATTCCTGTAAGGGTACACAAACTGGTTGCATTTTAAAGTTAGCTGTGAAAAGCTTTAAAAGTTTATTTTGCATTTAATGGCAATAATAATTATTTCATATTTGCATTAAATTATCAGGATCTAACAGGAAATGCTGCAGCTGTAGCCAAAGACTGAAGGATATTTTTTCTGGAAAGCCAGGCCCTTACTTTTTGCAGTTACTACAGAGTTTTTTAATTGCATCCAAAGTGACTTCTCTGCAGAAACTGAGCTTCACACATTCCAGAGTGATCTAGCAAAAGCTGGCCAACAGGCACACCCTGATTCCCACAGACAAAAAACAAGTTAGCCCTAAATTCTTCCAGATATCTTTAAGAATACCTTCATGGGTTCTGTAGGCACGGAGAGCTACGCATCACATCATTGTAAGGGCTGAGCCAGCTTTACTTTTGGAAAACCATAAATAAACATTAAACGCAGAATCTTGGTAATGTTGATGAAGACTGAATTTCATTTTCCATGCTTTAGAAAAATACAAGGAAGGGAAATTATGTATAACCAGGGAAAGGAAATACCTCTGGAAATAATAGCAGGATTTGTAAAAATTTTTAACTAAAGGTGAATTTTAATCACATAAGATGTGAATTTTAATCACTTTCAAGGTTAGGAAGAGGCGCTTTGTCCACATGACCAACTTAAATAGCTTGGTTTACTCTTTTTCTGTGTGTCACAGCTCTGTCCTGGACGCTATAATTCGGCTGCCTCTGCTAGTAAGTTATTAGACCATTTCTTGGCACAAATTTGGCCTGTTCTAACTAGCACACTCTGAACAATTCCCAGGCAGCTAGAACGGTTCAGAAACTGTTCCCAAAACGGAGTGTGCGTGCAATCAGACTGCACAGACACGTGCCATGCCACGTGGATTGGTTTCAGTACCCAGGAATACTCCCAGGCACACTCTTTGATTTGCTAGTACAGATGTAAGAGCTATTGCTTTTCTCACAGGGCACCAGGGTGCCAGTTAATTCTGAGGAAGAATTGTTGAGTGGCACATTTCTGGAAAGCGATGTAAAAATATATAAATATATCAATGACTAGGATAAAGAAAAGGAAGCCCCTCTTCCTTTACTGTTCCTATTTACTATAACGGCAAGCAGTGGTAAGTGTTTCTTACACTTGCTCCATGGCAACTGTATGGTTTTGGTAACTGAACTTGAACCAGCCCATATAAGTGGAAGATGATTCACAGGTCCATCAAGAATCTTGCCACTACTTCATCAGGGTCAGGTTTCTGTCCAGACAGCTTAAGCAGCAAGAAATAATATTTTTTTTTTAAAAAATAGTATTTTTTTTAAAAACACAGATCAAAACTAATTAATACAAAGAGGCATATGTGACAATTCATTGTACCAGCTATTCCTCCAGATTTGATATCAAACTAATTAAACACAAAATGGACCAGCTGTATCTGGTAAATTTGAAGATTAAGTTTATTCCACGATATTTAAATGAAGACAGAAACACATCTGTAACATGATTTTGTTTTTTGCAAAAGATTGGTGTTTTATACAATAATTTAAAAAGTGAGAGCAATTACTGTAATTCAAACCACAGTATCTAAGAACTTAGGAAATATAACTGGCAATGATGAATTTACCAGTCTGTCTCAGGTGTAACCTGCAGCTTGGATACAGTTGTCTTTCTCATTTGTGGAGTGGGTGTTGGTGGTGTAACTTTTAATTGCTGTTTTAACATACTATACTACAAAGCCTATGCATCATGCCGTAAGCTGTAAGAGCTTGTTTTCAATTAAGATGTCTATAATTAGTGCTAATTTTCAAAATACATAATTATGCCTAAGTACTTAATTTTGTTCACTTATCACAACTCAAGGAATAAGATTAGAAAGTGACAATATATCAGTTAATAACATAGTTAAAAGAAAACTTGTCTGTTTTTCAACAAAAATGGGGTTGGAAAGTAATACTGTAAAGAATTCTATAGAAAATGTAAATGTAAAATTGTAACTAATAACAACTGAGAAATTGAAATCAATTCTGATGTCTACATTTATTTGAATTCTTTCCATTGACAGACTGTGACTACTAATTGGGTGAACTCTGATTTAATATTTTTATGATTAAATTATCTCTGAAAGATGCTCACTGACAGCAGCAGGGTTTGATGAAGAAAAAATGATGGTTTCCAGATCAATAAGGACACCTATATGTTACATTTTTAAAATCCACAAGTCTTACTCAGCTGACAAAAGCAGAACAAGGTGGTTTGGCTGGCGAAGAAAACAGCGAAGATAGCATTTGGCTCTGGCTACACGTTCATTGCTGATAGCTAGCTCAAGGCTACATGTTCCTATTTTCTCTTTTGCATGTGGAAAGTATGAAAATTTAAATGTATACATTTTTGAAAGAGACTGTGTATTATTATGTTGAGGGACATAAACCTTTGACTGTATTGGTTAGACTGTAGAGAACTGGGATACTTTCTACATCCTGCTCTTTAACTAAAAATAGGCAGAAAAGATGATTGTTCTTTGGGATTGCTATTCTTCATGCCTAAAAATCTAAAATTAGAGAGGAAGCATGCAAAAGCAGAAAGCAGTCCTTTGCAGTCAAAAAGCTACACATTTTCAAGTCTGCAGGACTACCACTTCTGCTATGATAACACTACCATAATTCAAGAGAATTATCCATGAGAAGTAATAATAAAAGGGAAAATTGCAGGCCTTGTGGTTACACTGTACCTTTCAAAAAATGCATGTATTCTGTAGAGTTCACCATTATAAATGCTAGCTTCAGAACTAATGGTAAGCATACAACAGGCAGCATGTGGCACTTAGCATTCTTAGTGAATTGTTCTTTACCTTGAGAGGGAATAAAAGTAATTTCCTAAATACAGACACAAATCTTACCAAAAAGTGCAATGTGTCTAAGAATCTGTTTTACAGAAACAAATTCCAGCTCTTTGCTCGCAGCAGTACTGAGCATACGACTGAGAACAAGAACAAATGAAAGCAGATGGTGAGATACAGGTAAAATCTACAAATGTGGCAACTAAGGTGAGGCCATGACAAAACCCGATGGTGTATGTGCTGAACAAGCAGGGCCACATCATAAAGCAATTACAAAAAATAAAAAGGTGTTAAGGATGACCCCCAGAAGACATTTATATTGAGCTGCGTAAGTCCAAATATGAACGATCCTAGACCCAGCTCCAATAAGAACGTTTTGAAATGTCTAAATGCTCCAAACATCACAGCAGTTTAAATTCTGCCTTAATGATTTCCACAGGAGAGTAGGAGGGCTGCAGAAGGTGGAAGGGAGGGCCCACTTCTCCACATGGATGAGGAAAGAAGAGAGTCGGCTTTGCCCAGTACCTGATGAAGCAACATCTCAGAAAGCTGAAACAGAGAGGAAAACAAGGAGAAAGTTACAGCTGTCAGTATCTGAGCCCTTGTCAAATGCAATGAAGTTACATTCCACTTTCCATTCCAGGCACGTGGTCACATCAAAATCCACCTCCCAAGATTATACATTATCTACATGAGAAGATTACTGCTAAGCATCTCTTTTTTTGGAATCTCTTGAATGGTTAGAATCATTGCTTGATAAAATATAGGGAGATCACTTTTCTGCTATATTTAAAATAAATAATAAATTTTTCTTTCTTTCTCTTTAAATGTCAAACTACAGCAGCCTATCCTTGCAAAACAAATTGGTGTAATTATTTTAGAGTTAGAGTATTCATGCAATCTAACTAATTTGTAAGTGATACAACATAAACAGAAACACCTTTGGTCTGATTCTCTCAAATACAGAGAGCCTTCCTTGGTGTCAGCAAAGAAAAAAGCAGTCACAGACATGAAGGTCCCTTAAAATGATCTTGTTAATTTATTACACACATCAAGCTAAGTATAATTACAAAGAAAGCCCAACCCATGTAGTCAACTCAAATGCACTTTAATTCATTTTCATCACAGAAAAAAAAATACTAAGTTCAGGATCAAGTGAAAAGTTCACGTTGTTACCTATAACCAGAAAACAACAAAAAGAAATGAAGTAGTTATTCTTATAGCACTGAACTCTATTAAAGAAACATAAGAGGTAACAAAAATATGTTCCTATAGGTGCCTACAAAACATGGTCTGGAATCCTAATCCATTCAGGATGGGAAACTGAAAACGCACTGAAAATGCACTAAAAATCACTTTCACTCTTTTACCTACTTTGCTCTCTGTATTTTAATTAGCAGGTGCTTAGCCTTTTAAAAGATGGAATAATGATGAAAATAAAGTATACTCATTGTACCTGTCAGCAACTATTCTCTCAACATGAAGCTCTGAAGCCTGTGACACAAATCAACTGCATCAGAGGAGATGATCTTTAAAATGTAAATAATCCTCTCATCAAAAATAGATTCGATTTGTTACATTCAGAATACTAAGATCCAGACCTGTAAACAAGCGGACTCATAACAAGTGTAAGTCACTCCCTTTTTCTCTTCAAATCTACAAGCAGAGTAGCTTTTTACTACTGAAAAATAGAAATCTAAAGTCCAGTATGAGATACATGTTTTCAATTGTTAAAAAAAAGAAAAGGAACTGCCGTGGTGGGGTAAATAATTATATGCGAACAATTATTTTTCTAGACTTTCTAAATAGGAATACAGTTGCAAGAAATCTAATCAGAAGTGGTGTGGGGAAAAACATTTGTCTTATAATGACTGAGGGAACTCGCTGTGGACGGGGCTGTAATGCAGTAATAGATAACATGGAACTATTGTTATGAAGGTGAAAAAATCCCTTGAAAAGGAGATTATTTTCTTAGGGTTCAAAGTCAAACTCAAGGTCTGTCATGAGGAGAATAACAAGGATCATAGCCTGGGAAACATCATCCTATTCTAAAGGTCTTGGAAAAAAAATAAGATTGTTCATGAGAAGGAGACAAAGGTACAGCAATACTCAGTATATGAGGCTCTTGGACAGATGTAGGGAATTACCCATTGATCACAAGAAAAATCACTCTAGCAGTAAGTGATATATTGCAGCTGGACATTAGAACTTAACATGAAAAAGCTGGAAGGGCTACGTCAGGACCATCTATCCCAGTATCCTACCTCTGACTTCCCAACAGCACCTGGGCAGGAAAGAGCGGTCTCTTTCATAGGAATGCAGATGGTATTTCCCCCTTCATGGTCTCCCAGTCTGCAAGCATCTGCAACCCTAAGCGTGCATAGACTCCACAACTGAGGAGTTTTAAAAAGGGATTAAAAGACACCTCCCTAAAGACAAATCTAGGTCTGATATTCTGCCTGGGGCAGAAGCCCTTTCAATACCTGTTTTTTGTGATTCTCCAAAAGGGAAAAAGTAAAGCACAGCAATATGACAGGGAAACCACAGAGAGGGGGATTTAAGTAGATAAAGAGTACCTGAAGTGTAAGGACTTTACAGCCAGCATTTCAGGGTAGAGCCCTCTTTCTCAGTGCCTCAGGAAAGGAAGCGGGGAATACCAGCCATGCTGACGGGTTCCCCCAGCACTGCGAGTCCAAACCAAAGCACGCCTGTCAGACTCCAGCTCTCAAACCCAGGAATTATAATCAGGCTTTAAATTATGCTTTGACAGAGCTGTGTTGCAACTCTGGTATCTGTTCCGGAGCACGTCACGGAATTGTGCTTGCATGCCTCCTCTGAAGAGGCTGAGCCTCAGTTCTGCGAATCTGCAGAGATCTCCCAAGCAGAGCCTTGCCAATGCGAGCAGGTTTCGGATCTCACATGCTAGTCATCTAGAGCGTGTTTGTTTTGCACCCTTTGTGTTGCAGTTACCTGTATCTTACGTATATCGACAGACACAGACACAAACACACGCTGAAGATGCTATTGGTCCTAATTACAAATCCTTCTGGTCAAACATCAAGTACACCGACAGCAATTGGCAGTTGGACTAAATGGTCACTGTAGGTCCCTTGCAACTGAAATAAAGATTCTAGTCTAGTCTAGATTGTATTCTAATAATTACCTCCCCCCCCCCCAACAAATCTTTAAAATAACCACCTAGAAGTTGTTTTTTTTAATATAAAATCTGAAGAAATCTCACATCATTTGTAAGATTCAAACCC
The DNA here is from genome assembly GCF_000687285.1 of Phaethon lepturus. Taxonomy (NCBI): domain Eukaryota; kingdom Metazoa; phylum Chordata; class Aves; order Phaethontiformes; family Phaethontidae; genus Phaethon; species Phaethon lepturus. Next base: position 2,290 of record NW_010525212.1, on the reverse strand, counting down.
AACTCCAACTCCGAAAAAACCTCCAAAAACTTTTCTGGTCCAGGAACTGATCCAATAAAATTTACCTCTTTCAACCAGAATTCTCACTGAGTTTGGAGGCAGCCATCATCCAAAAGAGAAATTGAAGCACATAATCATCAAATAGTCTGTACCAAACACACTACAAAAATTCCCTGAAACCCATCTGTATCGGAACCACTTATTTTCATTCATTTCTGTGGCAAAATTTGTGTGTATGTGGCATTCATGTACACATACATACCCACATATATACACATGCATTTACATGTACATAAACATACAGAATGGGTTCAGATGAGATCAGAGAAATTGCAGCTCAGAGTAAAAAACCACATGCATATATACTTTCCATACTACACTATCTTAATATTCACTGAAACTTGAACTAACGGTGTTCTGGTCATCACAGATACATGTAGATGATAAATTCTGAATTAAATTTGTGAATGTTGTGCCGGAATGAGAATGTTAGTTATGCTGACATATCTGACTATTTGAAATGTCACCTACATTTAGGTAGTACAAAACCAACACATGCACAGACCGTTGTTCTGAAAGACAATTGTTAAAGGAAAATGAACGCGTGTTATGTGGATCATATGCTGGCTACTGTCTTCTGGTTTCATGTTCACTAGACATTTAAGATTTTTCATTTTGTTTAAGAAGAAAATTATAAGATGCTTGATTTTTCAACACCTTTGAATATTTCTCTGAAATGAAAATGTGATTTTAAAAGTCACTATTTTAAAAAAAACATTAAATATGTAATAGTTATAATATGAAAATAAAAAAGGACAAAACATTTTTAAGATTTCCAGAAAGAAAACACTTCAAATAGACAGAACACCTATTTTCCTGTTACTATACATATAGATCAGAGGAATAAGAAAAAGAATATTGGAATCACTGCCTACAACCATTGGAAAAGAAATGAAATGGTTGATGTGTGTGTAAAATGTTTGTTACTGATTCATATTTAAAGAAAAAAATCTCCTGAATTAATGATCAGAGATTTCTGTGTTCTCTGTCTGAGTCCTCCAGGGAATCCAGTGACTAGCCAGGCTTCGTCCTTTCCTGTGAGCAAATATTGGCAAGGATAAAACCTTTCTTCTGTAATCATCTATGTTCTTAATAAGAAATTACTATCAGTTATTTTAGCCAAGAGTAACAGTTAGTTTAAACTTTGAGAAGTATTTCTCTTCCTTATTATAAAAGTAATATTAGCCTCTCCTTTAATTTCTGGGATGAGATATTTGTACCTTATCATAGACTATCACAAATAAAAATCACGGACATTTGCTAACACTCTACAGACATAGAAAACTTTTATGTAGAGATATATGTGTAAATTTTTATATATATATAAATGATTATTGACATTTTTCCTATTCTCTATCCTCTAACAGACAAACATAAATATTAAATCAATTTTTCTAAGAGGGATTACATACTTAGAGAAATGTTTCAAAATCACATTTTTGTTAAATTTCTACATACAGTAGTTCATCTGTCTTATGAAAAAGCATAAAACATACAGATGAATAATAATGTATTTTGATTCAACTCCATACATTATAAACTAAGAAGTATTTCATATATATGAAAGATTTATTTCATATATATGAAGATTTTACCAAGACAATATATGGCAGGTGGAACTTTAATTTTAATTTTTAAATAGGAAATAAATTAATGCAGTAATAACCATATGGATAGCAACTGCAATAAACTTCAAACCATGTAGCATTTAAAATATTTCTTCTTCCAAGAAGAAGGAGCGTCCAAGGATGATGAAGGCATGCCAGCTGGAATTGCATAGGCAGGGGAGGATAGGAGGAAAAAGACCACAGAAAAAATTTGACTCTATGACAATTTTTCCTTCAAAGAATGAGTCTGTGCATTTGAGGAACAAAAAGTCTAACTCCTAAGGAGGTACCCCACGCACGTGCAGACTTCTGCTGTGCCCATCGTTTGTTCCAAACGAAGGTAATGAGAAGAATTAACCATTCAAATATCTGCAGATCTCTGCACAGCAAGCGCATTCCAACCTTCATATTTGCAGCACTGTGATACACTATTTGCCTTAACCAAGTATTTCTGGCATAATTCTTACTTACAGAGGACTGCCATTAGCAGTGTGTCATGAGCATACATCTATTCCTTAGCCAAGTCCACTGTATATTCTTTACATCGAAGGTTATGCCACATAGGCCATGTTTGAATGCCCATAATTAGCAGGAATTCTCCTGGAGAAACTGGCGGCTCGTGG
>NW_010525211.1:0-5782 GCF_000687285.1 Phaethon lepturus | reverse complement strand
GCGGAGCCCTGGCCAGCAGGACCCGCTGGAGCCGGGGCAGCAGCTCAGCGCCCAGGGCGGGCGCAGCGCAGATCTCGCTGCCTCTCGCTCATCAAAGGCTTATTAACGAGTGCTCAGCCGGGCGTGGACGGGGGGGTTCTCTCTGCTGCAACAGAGCAACGGTAGCTGCCAGGAATCGAACTTTTTGGGGATTTTCAAAGAAATATAAACTAAGTTTGAAAAGGAAGATGCTACTTAACATGATATGACAGGTGTATTTACACTAGCAGAATTACGTTGTATTTTGTGCTTATTTCCACCAGACACGAAAGGAAATTGGAGATCTCGGCCAAGAGATTAGAAGTGTGGCCACATCATCTGAGGAGTTATTTCGCCCTCATCATCCTCATCCAAATTCTTTGGCCAGACCATAATCTTAATTAGTTAGGTGGGTTTAATCCAGGGGCAAATCCTCAGCGTGAAGTTAAACTGGTGTTGATAAAATCAGGTTGGGATAACATAATTTAGTGTGGTAGATGTGTGGCTGCTGAACGTTAGCATGGCCACAGTGACAAGCCCACACACCTAGGATCTGTTTCTGCTCTGACCCTGGGGATAAGGACAGCAAAGTGCTCTTTTTTTACCTCGGGCATTCCGGTAGATTAAGCCTTGGTTTCTCAGTTCACTGGTGAAACTTCAGGAAGAAAAATAGCTGGTCTTTGTGTATCAACTAGTTATTGAAAATTTCAACTGAGTGCTATAAAAGCGCTTAAACAACAGTGAAGTAACATGAGGCATCATTTTGCCTATAGGTATTAATGGCAGGTTGAGACTGACTTCAAGTCTTCATTAGAACTTCCATTTTTCCAATAAATGATGACAATGAGTAACATTTACAGCTTCTGTTTCAGTTCTCAGGTAGGAGTTATGTTTATCTTTTCCAACTATACGAGAAGTCAGCTATTCATCAACTTACTAAAATACGTGATTCCTCCCTGCGAATCTCGCCTCCTTTTGCATCCTTTCACCAGCATGAGTGCCACAACAGCACTACCGAGATTGTCTGCAATGAATGTGCAGGTGCACGGGACTCTCCTCTTGTGGCCTGGATGCTGAAGGACCTGTTGGTTTTTACAGCTTCAGTGTATCTGTGATTGTCGTTTGTTTTTATGTTAAGGCTGGCGGTGAACGCTTGTGTTTCCTGTTTCGTATTTAGTGGAACACTGCTTGCAGAAAGTGTGGAGCCAAAATTGTTTGAAAGGAATAGTTACTTTGAGAGCCTCCATTTCTAAAAAAATAAAAAATAAAATAATATCCTGAGAAATGGCATGCTGAAGAAGTTGCAAGTTGACCACGCAAAGCAGTCAGTCATTTTTGGAAATCTTGACCAGCAGTATTTTCACTTGCTAGGCAAGTTAGACTCTCAGTCTACACATACGAGTACTGTATCCAGAAGCCAATATGTGCTTTGATCACCAAGAATTAAGTCAATACATGAACGTGTAGAAAACCCAGCCAAGGGAAAAAAATCACTCCTTACACCAACCGTAAAAAGGTCTTGATTTATCTATTTGTATTGTCACTCAAAGAACGTTGCCACAATCACGTTTAAAGTACTAAATAGTCTGTGACTGAAAATTACGTTTTAGGCAGCTGAGGCAAGTTCTTCTGTTAAAAAAGGAAAATAAAGCAAACACAGGAAAGAAGCTGTGGGAGAAGGAACCACAGGAAAGCAGTAAATCTGCAAAACAGAAGGGTAAAGCACACTGTCCAAAATATCTCATTTGAGATTTATGTTGAACGATAGTTAAGTACTAATGAAACAAGGCACTCGGTCTTTAGCTGACTTCACTTGTATTTAATGACTCTCATCGGACTACAAGATCAGACCTTAATGATCTTACTGTGTAGCTAAAAATCCACTGCAGTAATCTATTCTTGAGCCTCTTTCTGGCTGGCAAGCTTGGGAGGAAAGTTGTGCTGCGGTGAGGGGAGGCTCTGGTGGCGAAGCCTCGCGACGGACCCGCTCGTAGATGGCTCGAGCTGCAGCGTTGCGCGCAAAATGCAGCTTCTGCAATGGCGATGCTGGCAGAACGGGAAACCAGGCGTTACATTAATCCCGTCTAGATGTTATTACAGCGAACAGCCAGGGACTAGGCCGGATTTAATCCAGGAAATGTTTATAAGGTAGCAAAATGTTGTTTCAGTTACATTTTAATATGTGAGGCTCTTACCTCTCTTTCGACACGCATAACTCCCTCACTTTTTGCAGGTGTGTAACGTGGATATGATAATATCTGAAAATGTGTTTTGAGTAAATGATTATTTTCAAGGGTAAGAGAAAGAAACCAAACCTTCAGTTATGGTTAGGATTTTGCTTTTGCCAAAGCTCCTCTTCCACTAAAGCATCATAAATAATCTTTTCAACTGTAGAAGGGCCTGTCAAGAGACATACATAAGATGTGAAGTAACAAGGGGAGTGCCACACATTGACTGTCCCGCAGGCTGGTCTTGTTACAAGGTACTACTGACGTACATACTACGAGTTTGTATGGAAAGGTTTTTTTGCAATTGTTACATCAACACCTACGATCATTATAGTGGAAAAGAGACCCAGAAGGATTGATTTCTTCTGCAGGTTTTGAGTATCCTTATTTTGACCACTTAACACTGTGAATTTTCTCTCTCTCTCTCTCTCTCTCAGTAAGGCCCTTTCCCTGCCTTACGCGCGCTGCAGCCGCCCCCCCGAGCCCAATGGGCCGACATCCGTGACAAGAGTGAAGTGTGTGGGCGAGAGCTCTGCTGGTCTGGAGCCAGAGTTAGTATTCGCTCATTTTTTAAAGATAATGTTACAGAGGGAAGATGAATGCTATTTTTTTCAGTAGGGAAATGGGAAGATAATGCAATAAAAGTGGTGAAGAGACCTGTTACAAATCATGGCACAATGTGTACCTGCAAGAAACTGAACTAAACATGCCAAAGATTGTTGTTCTTAGTGGAGGCTGAAGGTCAGGAATATACTTCAAACCATTCAGGTCTCCAGGAGTGAAGAGCTGAGTCCTGGCCAGCCCTTCAGACCACAGTGGAAGTACATCCCCTGGTGATGCTGGGATAGGGTCTGGTGAAGCCCCACCTCTGGGGTGGCAGCTGGGCCTAGGTAAGAGCTGCATGCCAGGCATGGACAGTGGGAGAAGTCAGCGCAAGGGTGGAACAGGAGAGGTAAAGCCAGAAAGCAAGAGAGGACAAAGGCTTATCTGGTCGTTAGCTTTACAATTGTTCTAAACGCCAATTTTTTATTTGAGCAAAATTATAAGGATTATTTGTAACAACTGAATGGCAGCCTGGTAATTAAATTTTGATTAGCTCTGGCAAGAGCATTTATAAGGACACATTAGCAATGGGGAGCTCTCAAAACACGTGTGTACATGTGTGTATAGAATAGTGCCAAAGAGACCGGGCATGTGTTCACGCCTACGTGCGAGGCAGCGGATTCCTGCCACAAGTCCTGGGAATCAACAGCACTTTGTCTCCCGTCACACGGCCTCGTCAGCCTTGGGCACAAGGGGAGCGGCTGTCGGAAGTCTCTGCGGCAGGGCCTTAGCCTCCCGGAAGGAGCCCTGGGTCTGGAAAGGGATGCTGTGAGAGGTCTGCAGTTCCACGCTATTTTTGCTTGTTTATCTGGTCAGCACCAGCCTATTTTGTGGGCAGCTTGTGCTTGTCTCAAGGTATTTGGATTTGATAATCTGATCAGTGCCAGTCCATTCTTGGCTTCTCTGTCCACCTGCTGACTCCCTTGTGTTACCCTTCTGGTGCTCCATCCATCTGTTAAGAATTTACTTACAAAATGCATTAAAATAAATCACTATGATTTTATGTGCATAGGGATCCTGTTTCCAACATTTCAAAAATCCTAATAAATAACTGTGTCTGTTAGTAACAGTCTCATAAAGTCTTGTATTTTACCATTAGTGATTTACAGGGAATGCCACGATGCTTAGAAAACAGCCTTTTAACATTCAAATCTGGTGGTTTTCATAATTCATTTTATACTTAGTTGTTGGGTAATACAGGTTTTCAGACCAGGTGCATGTGCTGAACATTATTATCAAAGAAATGTATTCAAATACAGAGTACAACAACAGTTTCCATTGAATTATTGCTTGACTGTAAAGAAGATCACAGCTGAGAGCCGGGGCAATGGAAACGCTATGGATCCAGACATTTTTTAGTTTCTGGGCTATTGATTCTTCCATGGGGGAGGATGGGGTGACCCTGCAAGGAGAGAATACTGTTTTCCATCCCCTGCAGAAGCTGATCTGAGCGTTGTTAGTACCAACACGAGTCACGCGAGAGCTGGGGGAACCTGAGCAAGTTGACACCACCAGCTAACACTGGTCTGGCAGGGCCATGGGACCGGGCACTGGCCGAGTCTCTGCTGGTAACAGGGCTGGAGATCATAGAACCATAGAACCTTTGGGTTGGAAGGGACCTCTTAAGGTCATCTGGTCCAGCCCTCCTGCAATGAGCAGGGACATCATCATCATGGGGGAAGCAGGTGATGTTCAGACCTCCTTCCTAACCTGCAGTGGAGCTCCCCTGAGCTGCAGGAGCGGCACCTGATGGGACGGCCGCTGAAGGTGTAGCTCCATAACGATCAAACCGTGGAAGAAGCAGGAGAGGAGGAAGACTTGCTGGAGGCAAGGTGTAGACAGGTCACAGACATGCTGTCATTTGCAAGCTGCTGCGAGGCCACGGGGAGGTTTTGCAGCTGGTTTGGCTCTGCTCCCCCGTGCCCCTTGGTGCGGTTCCTGCCGCGCGTTGCCACCGAGCTGCCAGCTGCTTCCAGGGACTGACCCTGCAGGGGGACGGCTGAGCACAGCGTAGCCGGTGCCATTTTATCTTGCTGTTGAACGCTTGTGAGCTGTAGCTTGTTTAAATGAAGCCTTTATCTGTAACGTATCAAAGCCATAACGTTATAAGTAAAGAAGGGCAGTTTGGCTGATACAGGGATTAAAATCTTTTAACGTTATGTCTCAGATAGTGAGTAACGTGATATAAAAAGATTCTAATGCATTCAGCAAAGCCAAAAACAGCAAGACCTGAACAAACCCCAAAGGACAGCAAGACAACCAACCTAAAATATAGGTCAATGTTTTCAAATTTGGTGTAAGTTATTTTTGCCTAATTAATCTATATCTACCAATATGTTAATGAGAGGGAGACACAGAAAGCTGACTGCCACTGGAAGGTCCCCAAGGCTGAAAGAAAACAGTCCCAGCTTGTGGCTAATTATTTTTTCCTTAAAATTTATTGCTCTGAAAGATAAGCAAACATGGTGTTTATTTGACCTGTGTGCCTTGTACCAGACTCTTTTTTCCAAATACTGTTCTTTAAAACAGCAATTAAAATGATAGAAGAAGAGAATAAAATGCTGCTGAAAACACAGCAGCACAACAACGAAGGGAGGGGATGAACACGGCTTGAAATTACAGCAGTCACTGCATCAAGATGTTCATCGCCCTTGTCCATGGCCATGCAAGATGTGGGCTGAGTTTCCAGCTCTGCTGATTTTCCTCATGGGTCTCATGACTTCTGCTGTTTTCTTCCTGAGAAGCCAAGCCTGGAAGCGTGTTGCTAAAGGACAGGCTCAGCTCTCATTTAAGAGGTGCCTCTGCCCCATCTTCCGAGGGAATAAGGCATGGCCATGGGATCTCCGGGTGGTGTGCAGGCAGCTGTCCGCTACCCTCGTCCGTCCTCGGGGCTCGGCCGGCCCCTCGTGCCCGCACGCGTGGGGCAGCGCCGG
>NW_010525210.1:0-10712 GCF_000687285.1 Phaethon lepturus | reverse complement strand
TTTTTTTTTTCTTTTTCCCTCTTCTTCCCCTAATTGAATTTGATCATCAAATACATATCACAATTCTGACCTGGTTAAGATATGTGAATACCAGTAGGTCTTCTGAAGTCACTGGAGCTACACCTGTTTGTAAGTCTGTGTGCTTACAGTATTAGAGGTTGTGGTCTTGTTTTACAGTACATAGCGTTTCCCATATTTGGTTTTATCAGGTGGATATAGTCAAACATTTTGAATCATTAATATCACTGGGACTTCAGGGAGCAATGACTGTTAGGAGAGCTATTCAACTAATTTATGATTTCACACAAACAAGGAAAAAGACAGAAAATACAGGATTCAACACCTTCATATTTTGCAGTCAAGTTAGTTTAATTAACCTCCTTCTTCTGGTTCCTGATGTAACATTCTGATGTAATTTTTATTTTATTTATAAGTGATGTTATAATTTTTGGTATTCTCAAGAACTGATGAACATGTCTTCATTTCAGATAAAATCTTGACATAGGATTTATGTCTTTCTTGAAACAGTGTTCAGTCAGTACCACTGTTTTAGAACTGTGGTGCCATGTGGGACGGAAATGGTAAAAACCATGAGAGGTAACATAATCCTGTGTGGTGCTGATTTTTTCATTACCTGCCTTGAATGCTATTGCTGGTAGCATTAATCACAATGATTTGTAATACAGATCACTTATTGTTACAAATTCTTCATTTTCAATTCTACTGTGTATAGACTCAAATACTAAGTAAGTAATAATGTTATTTAATATATGGTATTGTGTGTGCATCTCCTCCATCGGAAAGGAAAAGAGAATTTGCAAGAAACGATCTAAACCTATGGGCATTTGGCTCCACCTTCAGAGACAAGAGGGAACAAATGACACCTTTATGGACTAAGCTGCCCTGCCTGCCTTCGCTCAGAAGTGTAAAAGTAGAATTCCCCCCCCGCATCCTTAACAAACTGTAAAGGATGCATGTGTGGAGCTGATGCGTGGACCTCCTCCATTTTTAGATACCTGTGTGATCATCAACAAAAATTTGAACATCAGTGAAACAACCTGTAGTTAATGTGATTTGTATGCTTTGCAGAAACCAGGCCTTAATGAGGTATTTCTGCATATGGTAATTTAGGGGAAGTGTCCAAGTAAGTGGCAGCACAAAGTTTTATTACTCTTTTTTTGTTTTGTTTTTTTGTTTTTAAATTTATGATAGCTTATGGTATCTGTACATTAAATGGATGCGAGAATGGCCAGGTCTGTGTAGAGGGGCTGCGGTAGAATAACAATAATGCCTTTTTTCCTTCTTTTATTACTCCGTTAAAGCACGGTTCTCTTTTTGTGGTTTTGTGGGAGAGTTTGTTTTGTTTTGCGAAGTCATGTACTGTTTTTTCTTTCTTCTCTTGTATATTAAGAAATAATTCTGAATGTGTCAATTTTCCTTTTTCTTTGTAGGTTCTGCCCAGTTGGTGTTTAGTGTGACAGACGTTGTTGAAAGAACTGACTGTAATAAAACTGTCATTTTACCTTGCAATGTGACGAATCTAAAGGAGAACAATGCAAGTGCCATGTTTGTTACATGGAAAAATAAAGGAAAAATAATTTTTTCTTTTGATGGAACAAGACAGGAGTTTTTCAGAGATGAAACAGTTCCATCAGCTAACTTCGTCTCTCAGGCGGATTTATCCAAGGGTATTGCCTCTCTCAGGCTTAACAGTGCAGAAGCAGATGCTGGAAATTACAGCTGTGAAGTAACAGAATCAAATAGAGAAGGAGAAACAAGAGTTGAACTTAGAAACCAGTCAGGTGAGTTGCCTGCCATTGTTTTAGAACATGTTGGGAGAGAAAACAAGCAAAATCTTACGGGAAAGAGAAAAATATTTAATATGACAATGTGTTACTTTAAATTGAAAATACAAAAAATGTAGCACCCCGGCCTTCTTACTTGGATGCTAATGAGTTATTTTGGATTAAGTTATAGGGGAGTGCTCCTGTGGGAAAGATCTGAACACATTTTTTCATTCTATAACAATGGCTGAAGATCACGTGTCTAATATAGTAAAACATATGCTTTTCCACATTTTTTAGGTTATATAGTTGGTGATATTTTCAACACTTATGTTATTGCCTTGCATACTGAAACATACTCCTGATATCTTTATAATACTGAGATGTATTCATCCACCATGGTAGCTGCAGAGATCTTTTCTTTGAAGAATTGCAGCTTGCAATCTTTAGCTATGCTGGAAAAATTACAGATAGAACTAATAGAAATTCTGTATAAGAGCTCTGAAACTCGATCTGAAGGTGTGCAGTTTTCCAGTGAGGTTGAAAATGCTACTACTAGATGGTAACTTGTTACGGCTGGCAAGCATGAAATGTCGCCTTCAGAAGATGCTGTTTAAAATAATGGTGACTAAGTGATGAATTTCTCATTTAGTGAGCCATTTTACTGTATCTTGTCAGGCACAGCCCATGTGCTCTAGCGCCTCAGCCATTGAATAATGGGATCTGCTGTACATGTGCAGTCCATCTAGTGTTCTGCAAAGGTGACAGTTTCACTTAACAGATGTGTCTATTGTTTATTTGTTCTGCACAGGAGACTTGCTCCTTGCTTCTGGGAAGTTTGTTGGAGGCACTGAATATGTTACATACGTGTAGCACATGGAGTCTTACCCATGCACTGTGGAATTGTCCCAGGATGTTCTTGCTATTAGTTTTTCATTTGTCACTAAAATATTTATGAAGCTCAAACAGATGTTACTTGTGTCCTGCTGCAAACATCTGTGTAATTCACAGTTGGGTTTAATTATGGAGTTAACTATACACACTGCAAAACAAATGTGATCCTGAAATGGATTGAGAGGGGCACAGCCACTGGAAGAATGAGGTTGCTACAAAATCGTTAGGTTCTTAGAACACCGCAAAAACAGGGGAAGAAGTATAGGCAGTTTCCTTCCTTCTCCTATAACTTCTTCCTTACTCAACTTTTTTGGACTGTTTTTGCCGTTCAGTGTTAAGCTCTAGAAGAGGAAATAAGGCTTGAGGATGTAGTAGAATCAAGTCCTGTTTGCAAGTTTTATTGTTTTATTTTTACTTTCTCGGTGTTTAGAATTTTGGAAGTGATATAAAGACTACAAAGCAGCAAACTGATGTAATTTTTTTAATTTCATTTTCTAGTTGTCAGTTGCGGCGAGGAAAATGCCCCAACACCAAAGGAAAAATGTGGTTGGTGAAGAATTTATAGTTGCGAGGTCACATTAGGTTTGAGAGTCTATGCTAGAAAATGTAAAAGTGTTATTTTTGAGGCTTTAGCTGAAGGTAAAACAGTCACTTGTTCTCTGTTTAAGTTCTTCTGCATAATTTTTTTGTCGTTTGTTCCTCAGTATTCTAGAAATAGTAAGCTAATAGAACAAAGCATAGCAAGTGAGTTTTGAAAAGAGTTAGTGAAAAATGGAAATCCTGTACCAGTCTTCACTGTCATTTCTGAGCTCTTGCTATTAATCTGTTGCAATTTATGCTTTTACAAAGATAGTGTTGTAAGAGTGAGCTATTCTCCATCTCACTTCACAGAATTCCTGTGTTCACATAGGAAGTGGGTTGCAGAGTGAGCAAGACTTAGGTTCTAGTGCCCTTGGCTTTGGGCATGCTCTCTCCTGATCAGTTATCTTCACAGGAGAGTGACCGTAATGTTTCCCCTTTTAATTTTCTCCCCTCTCTTTTCCTCTGCCCCATGCCTGGAAGCCTTTCTTGTTCATTAGGAGGCAACTTCCTTATATTTGCTCTCAAAACAATACTTTTCACCAGGAGTTTATTGCTATGAAGTACCAGAGTAAGGGAAATGTATTACCAGGAAAATGTGTTCAGCTGTTTCTCTTATTTGCATGTTGCATGTACCAGCAGTATTGCGAGCATTTCCTTACAATAAGTGGTTATAGACTCTGAGACTGGACTGTATGTGGTTCCATGATGCATGCTGAAGTCCTAGCAGATACCAGGCTTCATGGCTGCTTTTTTTCTTCTTGTAGTACCTGGAAATGCTACAAAGGAAGTGAAGCTCCTTTTCAGTCTTTGCTTGCGGATACTTTCAGTTCATTAATAACTCAGTTACATTGAACACTGTTGCTGGGATTTGCCTGTAAGATTTGGCTAATCTAGAGAGTGGCAACTGTTGAAGTTACTGTTCAATATTAGTTGCTTTTTTGAAAATACAAATGAAGCAAAAAGCCTTCCTTGAAACAATTCATTAAATTAGGCTTCTTTTGGAGCTAAGGAAGTTGGTAGATACTCCTCCATTTCTCTGGCTTTAGTATGTTTTATGATTGCCTTGTATTTATGTTCTAACCATAATGTTGTCTTCTGTGACCCCTTGTGGGGGGAGGCGAGGGCAAAGAGGGGAATTTGTGAATTTAAAACTGTCCTTAAGGTATTTACTTGGCACTGAAAATTGTGAGGTATTGCTACTTAATTCCATGTTTCTGGAGCTGCAGATACAGCTTTTAAATATGGAGAGTAAGTGCAAGGAGCATGCATGTAAATGAAGATTAGAAATTTCTTTGGAAGCAAGCGTGCAGACAGAGGAACGGTGGCAAGTATAATATAAGGAATGGGGACTTTGGACTCCACTGAGTCTAAATGAAGCTATGAGCAGAGATACAAGAATCACCTGCATTTTCTAGCTCAGTGGAGATGTTGTCAGAATTTTATGTAGGAAGGTGGCTTACACGGTCTTCCAGCACAAGTAACTGAACAGCCTAAAGCATCCAAGATGCAGGAGAAAAAAACCTAAATGGATGATGGTGGGAAGACCTAAAGGAAATTGTGTGATTTCTAAAACTAACAAAGCAGTGTGTCCTTCTCACTTAGGTTAGCTCCTGTATTCCTTATCACACATCTGGATTTCTTTGGAAATTACAGCATTTGGAGGTAGAATGGAATAGCTGGGGAAGCATCAAATTGGACTTTTCATATCTTGCCCACCTTCCCTGCTTAGCTTAAATACATCATTTTTCTGATCTACTGTGCTGTTTGTAGTTCCACAAGCTAACTAGCTTGTACTGCCAGACAATAGCGTAAACATATGCTCTGCTGCAGGGGAGGTTATGACCTCCGGTTTGGAAAATGTTAGGGTAACTAGAAATACTGAAAAAATAGGTTGTCACACAAAGATTGGAGTGAAAAATAGGTAGAAGTCATCACTTTCTTAGCCCGTTATAAGTCTCAATACTATTACATACAGTATTAAGCAATCTAGAGCATAGCCAAAAAGGAGCAATAAATGTAATGCTAATAACCTCAGTTTTTGTTTTCTTCCTATCATTTTTCTTTGTTTATTCTCTAGGATCATGGTTTCTTCTAGTGGAAAGGGCCATCATCATAGCATTGCTGTTCTTAGTTATTATTTTGTGTTCGGCTCAGTTAAGTGTTATTGGTAAGTATTGACTCTTTAATTTTTTGCCATTATTTATTGGTCCTAAAATTACTTGCTTGCATACAGGCATTCGTGTAAGATGAAAGACAGTGCTTACGACTAAAAGATGTCTGGAGAACTGATCCAGATAATACGCAGAGGGGAGGTACGTCTGCTTTGTCACAGAACAAGGTGTTTGGTTTGCTCTGGAATGCTCTCCTGATCATCCATACTGGTACTTACGTTTGTTTCTGGGCAGTCTTTTGGCAGGAATGGACTAACACTGTGAGAGAGTTAACTTGTATACAGTTCTCAAGATAGTTCCTAATAAGCACTTGTTACTTACAGGCTTGGTCAGTGAGAGCACACCAAGCTACATGTTTTTGTGCTACATAGTCTTCCATTTCCTTTTCAGTGAGCCTTGCACTCTTTCAGGACGTTTTTGGCATCAAGCTATGAAAACGCTGGTCTGGCATAGCATTTGCAGAGTTTGGGACTTTTCTTGAAGTGGGGACGCAGGCACTGTTGAAGGGGGGTCTATAGCCCTAAGCACTGGGATCTGGGCCAGTCTGCTCTGTTTGCTTGGAGACAAGGGGTTGGTTCCTGGGATTAAGAGTTTTAGCAGCTGCGTGTCATTGTAGACAAAGGTATAATGTGCAGCCTAAAGGGTGTGTGTTTAGAGCTAGTCTGCCATGTGGTGAAGTTACTGTTGCAAACGATGAGCTTTTTTGCATGTGCATTAATTTTTGTGGGGTATAATTGGTAGTGTCTACTGTCATTGGTTAGAACAAGGGAGCTTTTCTTCACTGTTGGTACACCATGACATTGACTCATTAGAAGCAGAAACATGTTTCATTTTATGGTCATAAAATCAATATTAGAGAAAGATGGTACTCTCTTCTTGATGTAAAATTGTTCATTAGGCTTTTAGCACTGGCTGAGCTGCAATTTATCACTGATGTCAATGATTTTGTTAAATGTTTTCAGAGGCAATACGTTCACCAGTGTCACATATCCTTAGATGTTCTTTATGCACTGGTGTCCAACATGTGTGCAATGTAGATTGTGCTTTATGTCCTAGTCTTCCAGATTATTCCCTGTGGTGCAATTTGTTACATCAGTCTTTGTGGGTTTTTTCAGCCTTTTTCAATTTGTAAACTTAGAAAAAAATTAAAAATTTCTGCTTAGTTGAGTCCATAAGCAATGGAAGGAAATCACACTCAGAGTGATTTCTAGTAATCACATACATATTCAGCCATCTGTATATAATTTCCTTTATTACCTTTTCATGAACTTCTGAAAGTGGTATGTGACTCTTCAAAGGTGCATCCATGGTCAGAGGTTGACAACTAATATATATTTTAAAAACTATTTTACTTCCATACTGTTAGATTTCATTATTGTTTGTAATGGTTTAGGAGTCTCTATTGCAAGGTCTGTGACTTCTCTAGGGAAAAGTAATTGTGCTACCTCTAATTTAATACACGTGGGTGTGCTTACTGTTTGGTTTTTTTTTTTCTTTTAATTTGCACTGTTTCGGTTAACCTATGAATCCAGCAGTGCTACAGTATAACTTTAAATAGTTTGTTAAACTGAGCTTGATTTTTCTGTGTAACACTTGAGAATACATGTTTTCTTGGTTTTGTGTTTTATGGGGGTTTGGTTTTGTTGGTGTTTTTGTTTTGTTTTGTTTTTTGGTTGGTTTGTTTGGGGTGGGGTTGTTTGGGTTTTTTGCTTACAGGATTGACTTTTAGGATTTAAGTATAGCATATCCATTTTTGCCTTTGTGTCTTGCTTTCCTTATTTGGCATATTTATAATACGAAAAAAAGTGAATTTCCAGTACAGATATGCAGGAAGTTTCTACTATTACTACCATTCCAAATAAGTTTTTGATTTAAGTAATAGTAATAGTTGGGAGTATGACTGGGGTCCTGTTGTGTTAAACAATGGAATATAATGAAAGATAGAGCTTTAATTACAAGAGGGAGTATTCTGTAATCATTCCATAGATAAGATACTGTTGAGAGTTTGTCATATGTGCCCTCCAGAATCTTAACTGTATCCTTGTGATATTTTTTTTGGTGCTAACGCAGTGCATGTAAGTGGGATGTTAATTCTGTACGTGCTCCTTGTTTTTCTTTTTGAAGTTACTTACAGTATTTGTTTGTTCTCTGTGATTACCAATTTCAACTTATACCAAGGTTGTTGGTATATTAATTTTCAAGCTTGAAGCAAGAGCTGCCTTTTTTGTGTCTCAGTTTTAGCAGTGTATAAGGCAGAAACAAACACGACTTATGATATTGTATTTGTACTGTTCCTTCTTTTCCAAAGACTACTAAAGTGCTGCTGCTTTGAAACCCTGCACTGGCATCAACCATTTCTGACATGGCAGCTATTTAGCAGTGCAGTTTTACTGAAAATTAGTCTTCTCTATGGCATCTGAACATGTAGGTCATCCCATATCAAAGCATTCTGGTGAGATGGGAATATTACCCTGTACCCTTGGGGATGGAGGTGATACATCTGAGCTCACACAGTGTCATGGGAAAGAGAATTAAACCTGTAATTTCTAAATCCCTATCTGACACTCATATGAGTAACAAATTCACTGTAACATTATTTGAATGTCAGTAGTTCATCTACTTGAATTAACCCGTACTATATCCCAAAGTTATTCTGATAACATATCACCTGAATTGTGTAGAAGGTGGAATTAAGAATTTGAATAAAACACCAGTGTGAGGTTTCATTTCTCTGAGTAAGCCATATAAACCATATCAAACCATGAAAACAAAAAAAATCTTGGTAATATTTCTAGTTCTAGTTTTTTAGGAGTTTGTTTCTTTTAGGAAAACAATCCTAATCATAAAATCTGTGTATTTTGGTGAAAGAATCTGTATGTCTGATTGTTTTCCTCTTTGTCTCTCTTTATTTTGTCTTTTAAGCATTAAAATGTGAAACTGTACCTCAGAAGAAAATGAGCATTATTGTAGCAGGTATCATCTTCACAGTTGCTGCTGTTGTAGGCACTGTTCTTTTTGTCCAAGGTAAGTATATGAAAATTGCCTTCCTAGTTTAAGAGAATAAGAGCATAAATGAAACTCTTCCATACAGTAGTATAGAAATTAGGAGCACCTATTAATTGCAGCCTACTAATTTTAAAATGGAAAAAAAAAAAGCTACAGAATAGAACAAAAACAACATTGTGGTTGTGAGGCCCTCAGATGATCACAGGAAGATACAAACTCCAAATTTATTTATATTTTCTGTCCTGCTGCCTTGAGTGAATATTAGGGGCTACAGAGTGAGTTCTGGTGCTTCAGTGCGGGTTTTTTCTGGACCCTAAAAACTTGATGATACTAATGATTTACTTTTGTTGCTTTTTTTTGTGTGCTTTTTTCCAATCACGGATTTCTGTTTTACTAATTTCCATACAAATGTTTGCAGATGGCTATACTGCACAGAATCAAGCTGGTCTTGGCCTAATTGTAGTCCCTGCTGTGATTTTGGTACCGCTTCAATACTTTATGTTTGGAATTGGTGAGTATTTTACTTATTCAGTAGCTCAAGAACATACTGATAGAAAAACTGAGGGGCCCCCCCCATCTACATACTATTGTCATTTTTATAAATAGGTACTATGATAGCATGCTGGGTTCCTGACCTTCCTAGTATCTGAAAACAAAATGTTAACCTGTGTTTGTTTGGATAAGTTGCTTAAGGGAAGAAGTGTAAGTTACCTTCTTCAAAAGTGAGATTTAGGGTAGGACATCTGAGTGATTCCTGCTCTTCCTTGCTGGGTCTTGGGACTGGGGTGAATAACTAACTCTCAGGATGTACGTCTTTAATTTTTTCTACTTATGGTTTATTTACAATTTTATTTATATACACATCTGTTTGTCTGTGTGTATACATACAAGAGCCCTGAGTGACTTGCAGTGACTTGTGAGTTTTGCTATTACACTGTCTGGCTGAACTGGGAATTTAGGAGAATCTGATTTCTAGCTTTATGTGAATGACCTACCTTTTGTACCTCCTTAGTTAATCTTTAAAAATTAAGATTTTGTTTCTCTTTCTGTCTTTCCCAGTTTTCGATAGTCTACCACAAACAACATTTGCTCTGATAGGTTTGCAAACTCTTGGTTATATAACTGCTGTGGTTGGTTTTGCACTGTGTGTCTCAGGTAAGCAATTTACCTTCTGTAAAAGTGTCGTCTTACTTTTGTCTGTGCCTGATGTTTGTTTATTTGTGACACTAAAACGCTATGAAAATGCCTTCACTACATTGAGCGTTAGCAAGTAACATCTGTGCATGTACTGTGCTGTGTTAATGCTCTGTTGGTGAAAGGGAGAATAGCCCAAAGGCAGTATTACATATATCAGTTTCATTAGTATGACTATATCCAGCATGACTGCATTCTATGAGCAGTTGTGTTAAAAAAAAAAAAAAAGTTAATAGTTTTAATTTTGCAATAGTTCGTGTCCTAAAGAGTTGCCTAAAACCCGCATTGACCTTTACTACTGTTATTCTTACTGAGGCCTAGGGTATTTAGAAACTAAGCTAGAGTTGTCATGATTTTCTCATGTTCAATGAATAAATCAGACATTCCTTGTTAATCTCCGCTTGTATGTGACTGATAACCGAATTGCTGGGAAAGGAATGCCATTGAAGCAGCCCAGGAAGGCAAATGCAGAGACAGTAAACTTTGAAGTGTTCCTGGACTGTGTTACGTCTGGTTGTGGCTGGCATTCTGTTTCAGCACTGAAAAACAGGCCCTGTTGTAAAGGAACACCAACTAAACACCGCGTGCAGCGATACCCCATATCCCTGCCGCTAACCCTCCCTTTGTCCGCTGCTTGCCTTCCCCTTCCCCCACAAGAAAACCCCACAGCAGAGAAAAGGGTGAATTTAGGACTAGGCATCCTTGGCAGGATATTTAGTAGTAGAATACATGCTCATGTTTATTGGAATCGCTTTATACCCTGTATTTATTGTTTTGTAGAGTCATTCTTCATATTAATTGTTTACTTGGTTGGGGCTTTAAGAAAAAGCATTTCTCCTTGAAGTGGTTTCTAAAGGTTTGTCTAATCTGTGTGAAATGATAGACCTTTCAGTGGAGTTATGATTTGAGTTTTATGCTTATTGTTTAATATTTACAGAAGTATTTGTAAGGGGCACCTAAGTGTTTTCAAATGTCATAGTAAAATAAATTGATGGGAGATTTCTGGTAAAGCATTAATCCTCCAGAGTAATACAAAATGGAGGATGTTTTTATTGATTCAAAGAAATCCAAACTTAAGAAA
>NW_010525209.1:0-40408 GCF_000687285.1 Phaethon lepturus | reverse complement strand
AGGGGCATCTGCAGAGGTAAGCGGCTCCCGCGGGAGAAAACCCCGGCCCCCGTAGCGCCGAAGTTTAGTAATTTCGCGTCCATGTATGGTTATGCTTTGTTGTTGGTAGCTTGGCAGAAAGGCACATGACTTCAGCAGTCTGGAATGCGATTCAGTATGTCTGGGCTGCGCTAAACGCGCATAAGGAAAAGTGATTCCTGACTAACTTATTGTTCTGGCCCCGCGTCTCCGGGGGATTGCAGGGAGCTCCGCCGTAAATTGAATTTAACAGACCAGCAAATACCTGTGCTTAAGCTGAGCGATTCCCACCGCTGACTCCCTCCTTTCCCTCTCTCTCGATTTCCACAGCACAGTCCGAGGGCAGACCGTGTGAATATAACTCCAAGATCTACCAGAACGGCGAAAGCTTCCAGCCGAACTGCAAACACCAGTGTACGTGCATAGATGGAGCTGTGGGCTGCATCCCGCTCTGCCCGCAGGAGCTCTCGCTTCCCAACCTGGGCTGTCCCAGCCCCAGGCTGGTCAAAGTCCCGGGGCAGTGCTGCGAAGAGTGGGTCTGCGATGAAAGCAAGGATGCGCTGGATGAGCTGCAAGGCTTCTTCAGCAAAGAGCTCGGTCTGGATGATTCCGAAGGCGAACTAACCAGGAACAATGAGCTAATCGCCATTGTGAAAGGAGGCCTGAAAATGCTACCTGGTGAGTGTGGGCTAATCTGTGTGACTGTTGGGGGGAGGAGGCGGGAGGATGGCTATGCGATTCCTTAGACCTCAGTGGCAAGAAGGAAACCCAGTGAGAGGATATGTTTAGGCTAAGCTCTTCTTTTCTTTTCCAGTTTTTGGATCCGAGCCACAAAGCCGAGCTTTTGAGAATCCCAAATGCATTGTGCAAACAACCTCCTGGTCCCAGTGCTCAAAGACATGTGGAACTGGCATCTCCACAAGAGTTACCAACGACAATGCCGACTGCAAGCTCATCAAAGAGACCAGGATATGTGAAGTGAGGCCATGTGGCCAGCCTAGCTATGCCTCCCTAAAGGTAAATACATACTCTTCTGGTGCTCCTCTTCTTTCCAAACTGCTTCGGGTAGAGGGTAAAGGCTAGAGAAGAATCTCCTCCTAATAATACTACTGCCTCTCCTTTACAGAAGGGAAAAAAATGTACCAAGACTAAGAAGTCCCCATCCCCAGTGAAGTTTACTTATGCCGGATGTTCCAGCGTGAAGAAGTACCGCCCCAAGTACTGTGGCTCCTGCGTGGATGGCAGGTGCTGCACGCCCCAGCAGACCAGGACTGGCAAGATCAGGTTCCGCTGTGATGATGGGGAAACCTTCACCAAGAGCGTCATGATGATCCAGTCCTGCCGATGCAATTACAACTGTCCGCATGCAAATGAAGCTTATCCCTACTACAGACTGGTCAATGACATTCACAAATTTAGGGACTAAGTTGTGTTGGGGGTGGGATGCTAAACAGAATTTTGAAGTAACCAGCCGTGGAGAAAGGACCTTTGATGGAAATGGTGCCTTGCCCATTTGAGGGCAACATTGAGATGTTACAAGAGTGCACTGTGCAACTGGACACTAAATGCAACAGAGATTTAAGCCTACTTAAAGCTTCATAGTACTGGAGCAACTTTACTGCTTCTTTTTGGAGCACCTTATCTAATAATATACTGTTTTCTGTTTGTAAGTGATCAGATAAATGTTTTGTTCTGGTTATGAAAACTTTTTTCTATCCTGTTCAATTTAACACTATGCTTCTCCCCCTCCCTCCATCTTCTCCCACCCTTTCCCAACCAAGTTGGAAGTTACATTCCTTCCTGAGGTGGGCACTTGTGGGGTGTTCACAGTGGCAGCTATTATGTACCAACTGTAGTTTAATGGCAAACAGAAATCAGTTGTTTTAAAGCTGAGTATTTTATTTATCAAACTGTAGCTCTCTTGTTTTTCTTTGAGTTTTTTGTTGTTGTTGTTTTTTGTTTTATTGTTTTTTTTTTTTTTACCCCTTCCAGCCCCTGTAATACTGGAATAAGTTGTAAATGATTTTAATTTTATATTCAATGAATTAAAAGAATTTATTTATGGAAGTAATCATTTAATAAAGAAATATTTACCTAACTCTTCTTAGTAGAGCATTCTGATAGGCAACAGACTTCAAGGCAGCAAATGCAAGCGCTTTTTGTGAAAACTTTGGAAAGCTTAGGTTCTCTGAAAATTAAAACAAGCTCTACTACAGATGCAGCAATGAACTAGAAAGCCGAGTCTAATTCTTTGGGTAAATGATGTTTTGAAGTGGTGTATGCAGTCTGCAACCCCATGCTCTAGAAAGTATATACAGAAAAAGCTGCTTGGCATTGAAAGCAAATGTTTGATAGAGAGACTGAAATGTTAATTAGACTGTCAGATTATTCAAACTGTCCTGGAATTTGCAACATAAGGCACTTCATTAGAATGCACTGCATGCATGGTGATGTTGAACATGGGGTAGAAGTGGTTGTCAGGTCTCACTTTTTTTGGTGGCTGCTTTTTGCAAATTAATACATTTCTGTGGCAGAAGAATGTTTCCTACAGTCTGCAGGAGGTAGTTTGCTTTCACTAAATTCAAATTAAATGAGCTTGAAGCAATGACTTTTGTTAATCCTAATAACCCAGTGATGAAAAGTAAACATACTGTTAACAGGAGAAGAATGTGAGGAATTTCAAGTACTTCTCCAATAGAGTAAAAGGCAAAGCAGCCGCTCTTTTCTCTTCCTCACCTCCCCTTCCCACTTTTTAAATATGTAATTAATTACACTTTATACTGTGGGACACAGATAACACTTGGCTAACTGAGGAAGTCATACGACAGCTAGCTGGCACATAGTAAGAAAATGACATTAAAAAAAATGAACTAGAGTAGGATCTGAGAAAGCATCAAACATCTGTGCTATGCTGGTTAGCATAAAGCTGCGCTACAGATAAGACTGAAAGGAAACCTGCAACAGGGTTTGTTTTTTTTTTTTTCCATTCTACTCTTTGTCACTGGGTAGCTCTCTAGCAAAATATCCTCCCATAGCCTTTAGTAAGAAAGTAACTTCTCATGAAAAATAGAGACTGATTTTGAAGTTTTAGAATTGTGAAGGGATGTCATAGTGTCATGTAGTTAGATGCAGAAGTGGTTGAGTCAACTTTTTACTAGATTAGACATAAATATTTCAATAAAATAAATAGCCAAATATCTCAGAAGCTCATCTCTGGCAGCTAATGCTTTGCCTGAGAAATTACAGCGTCTCTCTTCTGCTCAGTCAAGTTCTCTCCCCGAAGGCATTCAAAGCTTGAGCTGTTTTGGAATTCACCACCTGGCCACCAGCCTCAGCTGTACCTAAACTTGTCTGTACAGTATTTGTTGACAGTAGAAGTGTAAAATGCGGTGAAGCACTTTTGTTTGGCTTCTGCTTACATCTCACGCTCAATGTGTCACTGCCTCAGCAGGCTTCCACACTGGGTTACTGCACAGTGTGAGGAAAAGGAACACACTGCTCACAGGCACACAAAAGCTGCCCGTGCATTCCTCGCCATCCCCACTGTCACTTGCACTCGAATGACACCCATCTTCAAACCAGCGTAAGTAACAGTTCCCCGAAACATTACATACACGTGTAACTATACTATACGTGTAGACTTTACGTCTGTAACATGCATACCATATACAAACAAAAGTGGCCCTTCCAACTCCTGCCTCAGGTGTGGCTCTAGCGAGGCCCTGGATTTTACAACTTGCACTTTGGGCTTTCCATGTTTCATCCAGTGCAGCAGTGGTTCTGTAATCTGCTCACTAGAAAAATGTACCGTTGGGAAAATTAGGGTTGCAAGAGAAGATCACGCAAGCATAAGAGTAAAATATACTAAATGAAATTATCCTCCTATAAAGAGAGGGGATGAACCCCACTGAAATGAACCGCAAGTCTTCCAGAGCTGGGATCTCACACCAACTGATCATCATCCCTATAGTCCTCTCTTCACTTGTTGCATTTCACAATTACATGGCAAAACTACTAAACCCCACAATTCCCAATACCGTAAAAGAAATCGGTGTCATTTTTTGTGTATCGTCTTTGCACTTGCTTTGAAATCTTTATACCCTCTGTTGTTCCAGCAGAAAAAAACCTTAAATATTAGGCATGAAAATCTAACAGATAAAACCACATGTTCCTTTAAGTGTAATCAGCAGAGCTTACAGGTAAGGTTAATGAGCACAACTGTAACTTTACTTCTCGGTCAAAAACTAAAGTATCAGTATTCTTCAAGATGAATACTACAAGATGAGGAGTTAGTTAGGAACGTAATAAATAACGTACGCTACAAGCAGCAGTAAGTGTTCAGCACGTTTCAGCGTGAGGCCATCAAGCAGCTCAAACCCTGAAAATAAAGCCACGGGCACCGTGCGGAGCTCCTCTAAGCCGGGCAGACACCAGGCTGCGGCACCGTCCCCTCGGCAGCAGCCCCTGCTTCAGCCGCCCCACCTCCCCCTGCTCACGTCTGCCCCCGGTCCTTGGGCCCTGCATGTTTAAGCCGCTCCGATCTGTCCCGCAAGCCCTCCAACCAGCGCTGCTGGTGCAAGTGCTGGGGTCACCCGGGGATGGAGCGCGGTGGCACGGGGCGGCGTGCTGAACCTGGTGCTGCCGCCAAAAGGAGCATTTGTCAAAGTACAGTTTAGGACCGAAGGAATGTGTGGTCTTGTATGCAATACACTTGTTTACAAGGGTTTGATGCGGTAACCACCGTATCAGGGTTACAGAGAAAATCTTCCCTACTAATGATGGCAACACAGTGAAGACAAAGTTTCTGCTTCCTTAAATGCTGCATCACAGGAAACAAAATAAAAGCAGAGGAGTATGCAGAAAATAGACTTCCATGATTACATTAAACCCTCTCTGGTGCCGTGCTGCTAGCTTGCTCTCCTGAATGAGCAGCAGGTGGAGGAAAAGCCAACATCTTACTGACAGCAGGACAGCCAGGCTATTAATTAACCCTCGCTGAGCTGAGCCATGAGAACCTCCATACTCCACATATAAATTACTGCAGAGCCCCCAGCAAAGCAGTCCCCACTGGGCTGCCTGACCCTCCGGTGGACACCTTCTAGGAATCGGGCCCATCTCCCCACTACTGGTGGGAAGCCCAGGCGGCACGTGGGCTGCGCGGGAACAGGCAGAGACATTGCGGATCGGTGGGATTGCTGCGGGAGCGTTTCCCGTGCTCACAGTCCACTGAAGCTGTGTGAATCCCCCCATGCTCCAGCCAGGGAGCTCTGCCACAGATTCGGGTATTCAGGAGACCTTCTGAGCTACAGCTGCATGGGTCTTGAGGACTGAAACAAGAAGGTTTGCATTGGGCAGTCACTCAGGGTTGGAAGTCAAACCTACCTAACACAGAATCAGTTAATGTATCACACCAGAGGCTTGCTCTTGCCAGATGCTGGCCCTTCTGAGCTTATCCTGAAGAGCAGCACTTCAATGCATGTGCACATTTTAGTTTCCTCCTGTTTAATCAGTGGAACTGTTTCCATGCAGTGCCCAGAGTGCTCGGCACACAGCAGGGGAAGGCTGTGTAGTTTTACTAGCTGCTCTGCCTCAAGCCTGTTTTTTCATGTAGACATGTCCCTGGCTTCATCTTCACAATTTTTTTCTCCACGCTACATAGCCATGTGTAAAATAGCACATAGAAACATGGAGGTGCCATGGTGAAAGCAGTAACATAAAACTAGCTTTGGAGATGCCTATAAATACATTTCAGCTCATGAACAACTGAACAGCATTGAACTGCAGTGAGACTTGGTGTCTAGAAAATATAAAAGAACACTTCAACCAACAAAATGATACAGTAAGTATCTGCGTCTATACCCTGTAAAGGCCAAACACCAAGAAACTGAATAGGTGGTATCCAGTATGCTATGATTTTTTCCTCCCCCAGAAAAACTGCAGAGCTATGACTTCTACATACACAATTTATATTGGAGAAGATCCTGCAAGACCTCAAGGCACCACTCACATAAGCAACTTCATCTGTCTTGAAGTACACTTACGGGCTGGAATGTAGCAACCGTCCAGGAGGAAAAGATTACACAAGACTTTGTAAGGTTTTTGTTTACTAGACAGAAGAAATCTAAAAGGTAGGGTGCACAAATTTGCCCAGATGGGAATCTAGCTAGGACACGCTAACAACTTGACCTCATACTGAACACAGTTTCAGTAAGAATGAAGGGACCCCATTACAGATACCAGTTGAACAGTCAGCAGTGTAGTCCAGCAATATTTTGAGAACACTGGTTGAACACCAGATCAAAAGGAGCCCAGTAGATCATCTGAGTCAATGACACCAGTTTCTCAGAAGCCTCTCATTTCCTTGAGCATCTCAAACCAAGCAGGTTAGATCCTTATTAGCTCATGAATTTGACAAAATCAGACATCAAGACATCACGGCTGTAAAACCAGGGAGTCTATTAATGAGAACTTACACCAGGAAAATATATTTTACTCTACAGAAGCAGATACTCGCCTGTGTACAGTAAAAGATTGCAGTGGAAGAACCCCATTAAAACTAATATGGAAGTACAAGCACAGCTGAAAGCAGAGGTTGGGAAAAAAGGTCAACAAAGAAATACCACTGAGAGTTTAGATGTGGAAGTGATGGGGACTTCTCAGGCAAGCTTTTAAGGCCACCCCTGGCTGCTCTTTTTCCTGAATGCCAATACCTTACCCACCAACTTAATTTTTACCTCACTTGGACATATCTCTACTCCCTGTTGGCACTATTGACAAAATGGACAAGTTCTGCGGCTACAATTTGATTCAGTTGAAAACCTGGAAGCAAGGAGTAGAAAGGCAATAGGCAGCTTTCACAGTCACTTCTTCCTCCTTCTTCAGGCAGAACTGGGATGATAGGAAAAAAGTAGCAATGTGATTTTAAAAACACTTTTGCTTTCTCCACCAGCTGGGATCATGCAGGAACCAGCCAGCTCCCAGTGCATTAATTTATTCTCTAAATCAAGATTCCCTCTCCCCTCTCACTTCTATCCCTGTGTCTTTGGCAGATTATTTTTAACCCACTTTGATTTGACATGCAACCCTGCAAACAGCTGTATTGATGCAACTGATGCAAAAAGAAGCTTCATGCAAAAGGATTAGATAAATACAAGGACTACTGTGCCAGTTAAAAAAAAAATAAATCCAGTTTCTATCACTAGTAGGAGCCACTAAGTCCACAAAGACTTCCCCTTGCCCCAAAGGTAAGCAAGTCTCTAGTGGCTTCCCATATTTTATCACTCTATTGATTTTTCCTGCCAAAAAGCCTACTAGTAAGATAGCCTGGAAATGCTTTTCGGCAGGAAAAGTTAGCAGTGGTGAAATCAGGCCAAGCCAGTGGAACTTTGCTTCCAAAACAAAAAAAAATATTACAATGCACAGAGCCAACAAGGGAAAGCAGCTCTTGCAATAAAAGCATCATTAGAGCTAAGTCATGTGCGATGGGTCACTGAGACCCGGCAGGACACAGTGGGAACACATTTCTGCTATCAAATCAAACAGGCAGCAAAACAACTATCCTTTTTTCCCCCTAGTTTTACATGTCATCTAGCAACTTGCCTTTCAGGTTCAGTTCAAGTTGATTTTGCTGCCATTTCTTGTTTGTCTTGCATACATGTGACTTCCTTCCATTTCACCACAAATTTCCACCAAATAAAACCATATGCACTGCCATAGCAACATTTTTAGACAAACACAGGGTAATCTTTGTTCACTGAAGTACACAGCTCATTTTTTTTCTCTTATTAACAGAACCTACATCTGCATACAGTTTAACTGAATGTCATAGCAACAACATAAACACAAATTCAAGATATTTTTTCCTTTGAAGCAAGGAAGAATAAATGTTTTCAGGAAAAGAGCGTGGGACTTCAGAAAGCAAAATGACATGTTTGTGACCAAATACGGCCTGAAGTTACATCATCACAGCTGTATACTTACTCTCTGAAAAGCCTGCTCTTGCAAGGTGTTATACATTCTCAGTTCCTACAGATGTCAATAAAGAACAGCTGTATCTGGCAGGGCAAGGTCTGAATCACAGCCATGCTTATACACAACACATAGGTTGCACTTCCTAGCAGCACTACAGTGAACTTAGAAATTTATGTACATTTTTTAGACTAGAGTGCATGTTCTGCATGGTAAAGTTTTATTCCCAATGCAAAGTAAAAACACACTGTTCAACTGGAGTAACAAAAATTGGTCCTTGCCTTCAAGACCTAGCACCAGCCACACATTTTGCAGTGTAACCCTCTTTTCCTCCTCAACAATTCCTAATGTGGAGATAAAGACAGTAAAACCTAGAATTCGGATGTGTTCATTCAAAACTTAGCTGTTACACTGACCGGGGGTGTAACATTGTTTACCCGTGAGAACTCAATAACTTACGCCTCATAGTCCCAGGAAGTTATACAAAAAAGGAAAAGAACCAAGTTCTCTCATACGGCTGACTCAATCCTACCTCTCAGCTAGTGCTATGCGCTTAGCTATGCTCTATTTTTGTCCTTTATGGCTTGTGAAAGGGATGACTTCATTAAGCTTTTAATTTTTTTTAAGCAGCATGTTCATTCAGGACAAGAGCCTTTACTCTTTAAGCTGATGGTCCTTCAGCTCAAGTATGCTGTGAGGGTTCAGGGTTTGAAACCTGAAAAGTCTGAACATTAAAAGAAACGCCATAACAATGCTGCACACAAATAGCTTGTTCCTTCTGTGACAAGTAGTTTACAGAGGAAAATAAATGAGTAAGCGTAGTAGGCATAAAATCAAGCACTCAGTGCAAGCTGGTGTTGAATGATGAAGATTAAAACAACATCACAGAGTTTCCATTCACAGACTTCATCTGCGCTGAATCAAGGCAGAGTCCTGTAGGGATCCTTGTATAATATGATTACAATAGTATGTTTTCAAAACGGACAGAACTGAAGTCTTCCAGGCAGCCTGGGCTCCATGTCTTAAATTTCAAGTGCTTGACCAGAAATTTACAAATACAGCTTTAAAAGATGTATCTTCTGTCTTCAGTTTATTACAAGATGCTTGTTCTGGGTTAAGTCTCCCAGAAAGGAATTAAAAACTTCCCCTAACTGCCTACGAAAGTGTTGAAAACCACCTGCCTAGCCAAAGAGTGCATACACTTTGATCAAATCAGTAACCTTATTATTATGAAGAATTACCACTGTTGCAGGACCTGCACTGGTCACTTGCCATCAGTAAGGCACTGTTTTTAGCCAAATACCATCGTTTTGATTCATTTTTATTAACAAATATAGAATAAGTTTAGCAAAACTGAATAAAAATGTTTGAATTTCATCTTGGCTTGCATTTGATGAATCACCGCTGTTCAGACTAGTGTAACTGTTACCAAAACCAAATAAAAATACGTAAACAGTAACCTGGGAATGAATGGCAAATGCTAGCAGGGCCTTTTACTCTCAATTTCATCGAACTCTAGAAGACGATCCCCAGCTCTGTTTGGGAAATTTCAGTTCTCATAACTACCCCAGGAATGCTCCTTAGTAATTTTTTAAAACTTCCTTTTAGATAGGAAAAGATTTAAAAGTTAAGGATAGATTTAACAGCATATTAATTTAAAAACAAATTACGGTTGTGTTTGACTCACAAGGAAGCTTAAACTAGATTTATGTAAGGAAAAAAACCGCAGGCAAACCCCTTCATACAATTAATTAAAACCTCCAAGACTGTAGGAAAGTAATGCAAATTACAAATCTGCGTTCCTCAGCCAAAGATTAATCAAACACACATGCAGATCAACACTAATATTTGCAGCACTCTAATTTCCACTGTGTGCTATGAATCTTAACAGAAATGCCATGCTTTTACTCCAGATGAAACATTTTCTGGTAAATGAACTGTGGCAGTTTTGCTGTTCTGCTCTTTTATTGGTGGTGTTATGAATGGGTTCAAGACTGGTTTAAAGTAATTTGTGGCTACCAAGTCAGCGTGCAGTAATCACTGATTAGGAAAAGCTTATTCACTTTCACTGAACTGAAAAAATATGAAAGCAGCACCTACAGCTAGGAATCCTAGTCCTTCAAAAAGGGTTAAAGAAACCAAACGTTGAAACAAGAGGTGGGCAGAAGACCAACAATGACTAAAAAAGAAAACAGAGCA
The DNA here is from genome assembly GCF_000687285.1 of Phaethon lepturus. Lineage (NCBI taxonomy): Eukaryota > Metazoa > Chordata > Aves > Phaethontiformes > Phaethontidae > Phaethon > Phaethon lepturus. The sequence goes on along the minus strand of NW_010525209.1, from coordinate 30,223 downwards.
CAGGTGGCTACTGCCAGGCAAGAAGAAAAACTTCCCTGTTTTACCAGGGATTGCAAAACAGACAAGGGAAGGGACACGTGGTACCACTGTGAGAAAAAGTAGTTTCTTTCCAAACTTCAGTAGCTAGATGACACGGTGAACAGTTTTTTAATGACAATTTGTTTGCAAAGGTGTTAAAAAATAAATTCTAAGATTGAATATCTCAAAATTCCTCTCCATGCAGCATGACTGGTAAGGAACCAACAACCTGATGTTCTGAAGCCTAGACCGAGAGTCCGGAAGCCTGAGCCCTCTCTCCCATATTGCTGTCACAGCCTCTTGTTACCTCAACAAGTTCCTTCACTGCTTTCCGTTGTCTTCCTACCCACAATGTCAGCACTGTCAGGAAGAACACTTATGGCTGAGACTTCTACTTCACGGCACTACCTTCACAGCAGTTTAGTGTGCATCCCATGCTACCAACTTTTGTCGCAAAGGTGCTAGTTTTAAGCAGGAGACAAACAGACCAGGGTAATGAAGACAGCAGCAACAACCGCACAGAGCTGTTTACAAAGTGATCATGTCCTTAGGACTTCACAAATGCTGACTTAGCTTATTTGTGTTTAAGTAGGTAAATTTAGTTGATATTCCAGTAAATATTTACAATATCTGGCTTCAGTAGGTAAACTAGTAATACCAGATGCATAACATAAGCATTGTTTAGAAGTCCAACATATTAGCACTAGTGATGCTCTATGTATCCATTTCTATTGATTTGAAAACCCATGCTAATTTAGAAGATCAGGGTAGAAGATGAAACATACAGCAACATGCCACCCTGAAAACATGGCTTGACCTGTCCTGTCCTTAACACATTAAACAAGATGCAACCACACAGGAAAAAGTATTGCATGAGGCACCCAAAACATCACCACAGAAGACTAAAGTCAAAAGTAAAGTAAGGTCATTTGTAGCAGCTCGGCATGACAACGAAACACCCTAAAAGAAAATCAATCTAATGAAACACCAGTGGTTTTTTTCAGTAAGTTTAAGCAGTAGACTCAAATCCACATATAAATACAAAGATGTCATCAGACGTTTAAATTCAGAAATCAATCACTGTGCTGTTAGGGTAGAAGGAAACAATATGGACAAAAAGGTGCAATTAAATAAGATAAGTTTTTTTTGGAACCAGCAATTCCCCATCTCTTTATTTACATCCCTAAATACGCATTCCTAAATCCAAAAATAGGCAGGCAGTTTGGAAGTGCTGCCTTAGTGAAGGAAGCCAAACCAAACCTCTGAGAACTCAGCTGTATAAAAAGATTTAATTAAAAAAAACCAAAAAACAAAAAACAATACAGGCTCATTCCACCCTCTTCACTCAAAGAACCGTCATCAACTGTCCCGAATTTCCCCTTCTTCCATGGATGAATGGGATGAACTTTCACTGTCCGAGTTCTCTGCGTGTTCACTGGCATCTGAGAGTGTAGGGGACAAACAAAATAATAAACAAGCAATTAGTTTCAGCAAAATTGTTTGCTCATCTAACAGCCGCAGTTTTGTATCTTCTTTTTCCTTTTAATCACACTTTCCTTGAGGACAGGTATTTCATAAGACATAACCAGTCTCATAACATGGGATAAAGCCCTGGTTAGTACCTTGTTGTTGAAGGAGAAAGTAAGACAATGTTGAGAATTTCTTTTAAACTCTTTGTCTTTCAGTCAAGTAGGTAAGCAGAGTATCCCACACAAAACTCTTCCTCTTTATCCACTGATAATTGCAAATTGTTCTCTTGGTTTATTTGTTTTCAATGTTGTTTTATGGGTTGCTACATATATATCACAACTGTAATAATTATAGATAATTTACCCTTTTATTAGCATTTCAGTTAAGATGGGGAACTACTGAAAAATTCTAAAAGGAAATGGAAAATGAAGATGATGCACCCATGTACTCGTTCCACGTATTCCAGCATCCCAAAGATGGTGTTAAGTTGTGTGAATCCATGAACTAAGACTGATAAGGTTAAAGCTGCACAATAACTTGTGCTTTAGGACAAGGCTGTTGTGGTCTGCTGAGATCATATAGTGAAGCACTTATTTCCCAAACTGGTCTTCAGCCTCACACCCTGAGACTCCTTCTTTAACAAGCACTGACCCCAGTCACCTTGTGGTGAGGTCACCAAATGCCACTGCTCGTTGGCACTCAAGCAGCACAAAAATAAATGACAGCAAAGCAGGCCCATGATTCACACTCTGCTCTCATTGTTATTTTCAGTATTTGATCCGACGATGAATTTAAAGAAGTTTTTGAGCATTTAGTGTTAGATGCTTCACTAAGGAAACATCACTGAATGGGAGCTGATGCAGTATAGTTACTGTCTTGTCAAGATAAGCTCTACAGCTGGCAAACACGGATAATACATAGGACACAGCATGCACCTGTACAGTATCAATGGAATTTGTTCGAGAAAATAGAAGCATTTCACCCAGAAACACTGGAGGTCACATTTTGTCTACATTAAATCTAGTGTATAATCAATTAACATTTATATGCCAGCTATGTACTGAGTAATGCACAAAGTAAGGGTTGTTTTTGCCCCTAAGTCCTGTGAAAGCTTCTATAATCCCCTACTATCTTCAGCCATGACTGACCTTGTATGCTGAAATCAGAGCACCTGTAGTTTTTGCTATAAGCAAGTCAAGCATCAAAACATCACATAAAAGAATGTGGCAATCTTCTGACTCACAGTGAAGCTTGACAGACAGACTTTAGCTTTAGTCTGTTACAATAAGTTTTATTTAACAGGTATTACAGATTGTCTTCACTCAAAAAGAATGTCTTTTTATGGTGTTCATAGTATTGCCTATAATTTAAGATTGCCCAGTCCTTTCCACCATAAAACTGCAGTTTACTTACAATGTAACATTTAAACTCTGGGTTTAAATTTTTCAGTGCCAGTTTCCCTCCTCAATCCTTATTTTCCTGATTTTTTGGGAAAGTTTCAGCCAAAATACTTCAGTCATTTCTGAGAACAAGGATAGGAGAAATAGGCTTTGTTCTCATTAAATTCTAGCAATCTCTCCTTGAAGGTGTCCAGCTCTAACTCTCCCCCAGTCTTTGGGGGTAGTAACTGAAATCGCAGGGAAGAATGGTCATCTGTCCCCAGCACGTGCCTGTTGCTGTGGCTATGAAAACTTGCCTCTGTTCTTCATGGTGAAGGGGGTAGATCTGAGATTGCTCAGTAAAGAAACATCATTTTAGCAGTTAAATTTCCAGACGACATTATTTCTTGCTCTAGCCTGAGTCCTTTGAAAACAGACCCTGGAGGGCTACGGTAGTCGAAGCCCCTGCGCTCCGGCAGACACCCTGCCAGACATCCACTCCTTAACGTGGCAGCTGTTTGCCTAGAATGCCAAAGGGAGGTCAGCCGGACAGGCGCTCCCAGGCAAGTGTCCCTCCGGGTGCACATGGAGAAGGCAGGCAGAAAGGCAAGGCACTGTTGGTAGAGACAGGATAAGCAAGAGCAAGATGGATGGCTTAGGAGTGTGCAACTGATACAAAAAGCCATACGTGGCAAAGAAACTGGACTGCAAGTAACACACAAGATGCTGCAGCAGAAAGGTCACCTCCTGGGAGATGGGAGTGGGCTAAAGCGCCTCTCTGATTACAACAGACCTTTCCTTGGAGAGTCTGGAGGCGAACGCAGGATTTCCCCTCTTAGCAATTATCTGTGAATATAACTGGTAAAGCAAGCTAAATACTGTTTTTTCTCCTTTATTCTTTAAAGATGACACACAAAAGAAGAGTACAACAATTGTGCCACACTTCAACAGAAATGATGTTTTGTCTTAAGTGGAATAACAGCAACAAAAAAACCCTCCTATTTTTATATCCATGTTCTGAACACGGTTTTCCTGAAAAAATCTGGTGTCACTGTGGTAGGCTTCCACTCTTAACAGAAAAAGCTCCAAGAACACAGGGTCCAATCCAAACTCAAGGCTGAAGTTGTGTTACTTAGATGTTAGTGTTACTTAGACTTAAGAAGATGTACAAAATTAAATTATGATAAAAGTTGTGAAAATCACATTGTGTTTGCCATTAGCTATAATCTTTTGCTATGTTATACCCAAGACACTTCAACAGGGAGCTATGCACTTAATTTTTATGGAATTTATAGAAACAGTTTAAAAAAAAAAAGAAAATTCACGGTTCACAAAACCTGAAATAGCTGCCATGTTCCCTGAATACCAACTTCAGGGATGACTGCTAACTGAATAATCCCTGCAGCAGAGGAAGGTCACTGCCTTGAAGACACACACTTGCACTGCCCTGTGACAGAGCTATCGGCACTTCCCCAGCTATTACTGGTGCTCTCTTCCCTTTGCCCTTCTACTCTGCCTTTCACAGAATCAGCTAGTTGCTGCGGCAGCACAACCTCAAAGTATAGTTGTTCAAGCAACACTTAGCCTTAAAAGGACAGCCTTCCCACTAGCTCAGGAGACAATGACAACCACCATATTCAGATTTAAGTTTACGAGTCAATCAATTGTAATTCCCTTCTGACATCTAAATAATAGGGGTAGGGCTGACTACTGAAAAGCAATAATAAGAATATGAAATAATGAATAAGCTGAAGGTACCTAGTTTCCTTGTACTCCAGTATATGTATGTGCACTCCTAGGGTGAGTATCAGTGGACCTACTTGCTCAGACATGACTCCTACCTCATCCCCTGGTGTGGTGTCTCAGAAGCTCTTGCAGTACACAGTACAAGAATGTCTGCATGCCATTTCTTTGAGAGCAGACTGCTCCAATGGATCACTTAGTGTCATCTAGCCAGAACATCCAAGATCCACGGAAGTTTTTTTACCACTGGTACAATATTCTCAGTCTCATATTTATTCATTCAAATTTTATACATGTAGAGCCGTGATTGAGTTGCTGCAGGGAAATAGCCATTGCAAACATATTTCAAAGCTCTTCCTCAGAAATCTGCAAAAATTACAGACTGGGTCATCGCCGAAAAGTACAGAATTCAGTAACTAAGGTGACTAGCTGGGGGACTAAGAGACAAGGGAACTGATTCCTGTATCAGCAGCTGTCGAAAGCGAAGCTGGGACACGAAGCCTTTATACTGGGAAAGATGGAAATTAACTTCAAACCTGAAATACAAATTCCTGCTAGACCTGGACTCTCCTCTAAGTTAACTTCAAGATGAAAGTTTTCCTTCAACTAAGTACTTTTTGAAAGATAACATTGTGCATTTAACCCACCCTAAAAGATATTTTACCATTCCGATTTCTAATAACTATCCTGTAATTCAGAATTATTTGTCCAATGTTAGGAGTTATGGTAGGAAATAATGGAGAATGATTCCCTTGTATGATTAGCAGGCTTACTTAAAACTCATCTTCCCCAGACAGGGGAAAGAAATAACCAACTCTGTCAAATGCTGCTACATACAAAATTTAGCACAAGTCTGAAGAGTTGTTTTACCTTAGTGGCTAAAAATATACCAAAAAAAGAATGAAGGACCAGTAAACAAAGGTAGGAGAAACACATACAACACAGCTTATGGATGTAAGCCATCAGCCAGCAGTTTTAAGATAGAGCACTCGTAACAGCTTTTTTATAGCAATCTTTTAGATTCAGAGGGAAATACAAGACATACTGCACATTCCTGGCATTATTAATAGGTGTATCCTTAATTACTGTTTCTTTAACTAAAATATCTAAGTATAGCATAACAGGAAATAAATATATGCTTACCTTGTCCAAGAATCACCATGTCATTCTTCAGTGTTTTCAAGACCACAAATAACGTTGGATACTCAATTATTATTTTGCCTTTCAAATTGTCTAGGAGGCTTCTACTGGCATCCAGTTCATTGTACCTTAAAAATAACAGGGAAGTTTAATTTGGATTTTAAAACTACCAAGGACATAACATACACTTTTTCAGGAAGGTTTAAGGGGGCGAGGGGAGGAAGCTTTCTGGCAATTCACAGGATTTTCAGATGGTATCATGTTCAGAGGAGCTATCTTATTATTCAAATTACATCACCAGTCTTATTATCCAGCTACATAATTTTTTTTAAATACTCCTAACATATAAGTGTAAGAACATGAGGAGAGTCAAAGTCTAATTTCTCTAAGGGCTGAAATATTTTATGAGTTCTTAATAAATATCTTTACCAAAACTGGATTCTAAATTAAAAATAACACAATGTTCTACTTACGGGCTTTAACACTACAGGTTTCATTTACGTGGTTGGTAGTGTACCTTATTTATCATGTTTTTGCTTATGAATTGTCAGTGAAGTACTGGGAAGATGAAATAAAAAGCATATCCGAACAACTACTAAAGCAAAGGTATACTGGAAGCACTTAGAGCTTTGTTTTTGTAGAAGTAAGGGCTCTGATACACAGACCACAGGGATATTGTACCTTCTTTTAGAAATTATTGCCCCAGTTTATACCTAAGCAAATCTCTGCTTACAGCACCATCTGCAAGAAACTCCCTGTAGAAATCCCCACCTAGGTGTGTGCTACAAGAGGTGCAGGACTCGGATGCGCGGTCCTTTCCCAGAAAAGGGCTCCTCTTCACCCTGAAGAGTGAAGCCAGGTACGTAGCAAACGATGCCACAGTAATAAAACATAAACTGAGCATCTTCTCCACAATTCTCTCCTAGAACAGTAATATTCTCTCCCAACGCTCTAACTGGAAACCTGGACATGGAATATTTCAAAGCCCTCTGTAAGAGAAACCCTGTTGCTTTCACTTGCTATAACTGCGGCATCCAACAGATGCTCTGATATCATTACACTGCAATCTGAGTTATGCAATTCTTTCTGCAATCAGCATTATTAAATTACTACTAAGCTATTGTATCAGCTAAAGGCAAATGAAGTTCAAAACCAAAATATACTGCGGGCAGTAAGTGGAGTATTTCCCATAGCTGCTCTACCTTCTCTGATCATTAACGTATTATGCAGTTGGGCTTTCTTTTGCCAAAAACAACACTGGATGGGTGAAGGAAATTATATACTTTATGATTTACAGTTATGTGTTATTAAGAACAGTACATCAGAGGAGTGAGCACACAAGAAGAATACTGAAGGCAAACCGGGATTTGAGTTCTTGGGATTTAAGGGAAACGTACGTGAGCAAAAACGATTTCTCTCTTATATTCAACTTCAATCATCATGAAAATATTTGGTTTCATGTTTCTCTCAACCCAACGTAATTATGACCTCTTCTTATTGAAACTCTTTAAAAGGGATAACAGTATATTACATTTCTTATTGAATGAATGCATTCATAACTTGTGGATTAACACACATGAACAGAAACATATTTACTGCTTTATTTACAGTACTCTAAATGCAAAGTATGGGAATACCTTTCCTTTGGCAAGGACCTCAACACATTCTTTTCTGGTTAAGCAAACATTTACCACCAAGAGGCTAAAGTAATTCACATGCCACAATACACTTTCCATTATCTCATGTTTTAGACAAAACATCTTCAGCGTCCAGCTTGGCATAAGATAAAACATTTGTACTTAAAACTATTTTATGATAGTAAATTACTGAAGCGTTAGATCACTGAGTCAGAGCTTTATCTTTTTTGTTTTTAAAGTAAATTTTATTGGTTGACAGTGACAGAAAAAACATCTAAATTTTTAGTGCATAATGTGGGCTGTAAACTTCAGGGAGAATATAACAAAGGAGCTTAATGCTTCTCTTTTTAAAATTTTGCTGTTATTGCCTATGCTATCCAAAAGACCTGTCTACCACATTCCCTACTTCATACACAAGTGCAAGCTGACATTTTCTGCTAATCCACCTGCCAACTTCTTCCTTGACTGTACACACTTAAAAAATGTCAAAAGAAAACTAATACTTGTCACTAAATTCCAAAGTCTAATACAGGATGGCTCCTGAGCAAGACTGATTTTTCAGGTTCTCTCTCAAAGACTTTGTCACGACAAAAACCTTCCCAGTTTTATCCCAGAACTACAATAAAGTCATACATCAGAGGGTGAACAACACAGGCCTACGGGCAAAAGACAACTGCCCTGTAAGGCTTTTCCAGAAGCCTCTACACACAGACAATTTAAATTTTTACTTACGAAAAGGCTAGACCCGTGTGCAGAAAAATGAAATGAAATCGCATTTTTAAGGGTCTTGTAACTTCCTGTCCTGATTATTCACCAGGATGAGCTGAGGATGTAGGTAGCACTGGAATGCAGGTCCTCCCATGTATTTGCAGGGAAGCAGTCTCACCACAGGTAGGAGAGATGGAGCAGGGAGAACCTGGTAATCAGATATTACCAGATACTCTTTTATCACCACTTTTACCTACTTGTCCTGTATCACTGGAACTGTGTAGCCTGCTCAGTAAGAAGCCATAACGAGCTACAACCTTCTTCAGGCCCTTCCTTCACTGTGCATTTCAAGTGACAACCCAGTAAAATGACAACCCACTTAAGTCTGTCCTTTCACTTGGACTCTTCCACGCTCCAGGGCCAGGCGCGGGAGCCGTCTTAACTGAGGCTGTCACCCTAAACAAGTTCCTTCAGCCCTTCATGACAGGATGAAGTTAAGGTTGACTCCAAACGAACTGATCATCCTGACAGAACCGTTGCCTTAACACCCCATGTTCACCTATTTCTTTCAAACCCTCCCCCTGCTTTCTCTTTTCTCCCACTACTCAGTTCATACAAATTGTCTGTGCTACGGCTTCCTGATGCCTGTATTCAGTGGACTTCTCTTTGCACCCTTCTCTCTCAATCTCTTTTCCTCCCTGGTATTTACTTCCCACATATTTTCTCACTCCCTTCCATACTATTCCATCAGCCTCCTTGTCCAACACCCACCATCTCATAATACACGTTCCTGATTATTTTCTTGCCCCAAGCAAGGCTTTATGCCCATGTCACAAAGCAAGAAATAGGCCTGGATTTCTTCTTAACAAGACAACTCTGTTTATGAGGACCACAATGAGACAATCTTGGCAGAGAACAACTTTTGATTTTAGCTGGAATTAAATAACAATAACTGCTTTTTAAAGGACAAAAATTAAATAAAATTTGCCTGCCAGCAGGCAGTTTAAAAGCCTAAAAAAATTGTGACAATTGAGAAAATTTAACAAGATTCAGCAATCCCACATCAGTTCCCATATAATCTGTCAGATTCGCTTTACGAATGGCTTTGTTACCTTTCACAAAATGCTGAAATTAACGTGGCTCTGCACTTCTGAGAGCATCTATGAGTTTCTGCAAAGGATAGTTTCACTATCTATAGTTATTCCACCACCTTCCAGGAATTCAACAATTCAGTCTCCTAATCTGTCTCCCACAGGCAGGAATGCTGTATTAGGTCACTGCATCACAACAAGCTCCCCTCAAATGGAGCCTGTGGCTATCATCGCAGTGGCGTAACTTGTCTCCATGAATTCAGACAGCAGGAAATTCCCTGCTGATCAGGTTTTCCTGAATGTCATCTACAGGAACTTTGATTTTAATAATAATAAAGAAAAAGCTGCAATCTGGAATCAAAGATAAATTGTAACCATATTATGTCTTTAGTTTAGTCTTCTAGACACTGAAAAGAGAACAAAAGTTTTAACCATCTAAATAATTGTAAATATTACTAAAATGCATATTTGTATAATAAGGTTCATAATTTTCCTGTGAGAGAGATCAACTAAGACCCCTGCGTGTATTTTAAAGAAAGATGATTTTTCTTCCTAGAACTGAGTGGAAATATTGAGGTATTTACTTGGCATAATTCAGATCCAGTAAATCATGCCATCTATTTTGGGCCTAGTCCTAAAAATCCACAAATCAAACTCATGCTAACTTACAGGAACAATGAAGATTCCTCCCCACCGCCCAACAAGAGAGGGTAGCATTTCCTAGGTATCTGCATTTGCCTAGGAGAGAGCAAAGACTGGGTGCAGCATTTAACGTCTCCCCCAAGCACTCATTCTAAGTGCTGCAGCACAGCAAAGATAATAACTAACAGATGGACTTTCATTCCTAAGTGGTGAATAACTTTTTTGTGTGGTTATGATTTGGTGAACATGGAAGTAGTGAAAAGCACTCTTGCATTAGGTATGAAGAAAAGTTTTATGTCAGAAAGTAAACAAAATGTATTGAAATAATGTGCAATTTCTGTATTTAACTTTGTCACTAGAATTCTGACATTCTATCTGGAACATGGTGAATTTTGTTAGTCCGTATGTATGAAAAAGAATTAGAAAATTTAATGAGTAGAAAAGCAGAGACCTTGGAAACAAAAAAAGGAAGTGACTTGCCATAAGACTTCCCTTCTAACTAATCCTTATCAACAGCTGGACAATATGAAAGACCACTCTGCTTGAACACCCTTTTAAGGAAGGGGGACGCAAACCAAGTTCATGTTAGTATTTTAGTATGAAAACAATTATACTACGGTTTACACAACTATTTTAAAACCTGCTAGCTCCTCCTTCCACTCTTGGTCTATGGTTTATTCTTCCATAATTTGCCTCAACAAATGTTCACTAATCTATCCTCCATATTGTCAATACCTGCATAGCTCGACCTGTACCAATACAGACCAGATGCCTGGCCAATGTGTTTTCAAGTCAGATACCCATCTGAAGTAACACTTTCATCACTGATGTCCTTCTTCTGAAAAAAGGAAAACTGGGACAAGAAACCTTCTCTTATCAACCATTTGGCCCACAAGTCCTGCTAGGAACCAACTAAAAAAGCACAGGAAGAAAAGTTGTCATCATACCAGCAAAGCATCTCAGACATTATCACCATCTCCTAACTATACCTACATACACAGAACACATAAAGGCACTTCCAAACAACAAGCAAACCATGAAGCTGTTCCTTTTCCTTGCCATATTTGGGCCACAGATCATCCTCAAACAAAGACTGTATTAAGACAGGCCCATAAAAGAAAGGAGATCGTGGATTGTTACAGCCTGTCTGTACAACAGATACTACATTATTTGGTAAAATAGTAGGTGTCCAGAAAGATTTAATAGTTTGTTCACTTTTACCCTACAAAATGCACAAAACAGTTAATGGAAAGAAGAGATAAGCAAAATAAGACTACAAATACGTCACTGTAGAAGCACAAAGGCTGTCCTTGTTTAAACCTCAAGGCAACTGCACAAAGAGAAAAACACAGTAAAAGTTGGTTAATGACAACCATGGAAAAATATATCAGTTGATGGTAAAACCCATAAAGCAGATAAGGCATCTGCTGCAACAATTTAGTGGAGTGAGCATCAAGAGTGATGTGGTAAAAGGATTCAGGATGCACAATAATGATGTACAGATTAACTGAGGTACAAACCATTCTGCATCTTTTAGTTATGGGAGAAAGTACGACAAAACAGAAGGAAAATGTGAAGCTAGCAAATGTCAGTTTCTCGGATTCAGTAGAATTTGCTTCAAAGAATACAGAAGTAAAGTGATACTGAATTTCAAGAGAGCAAGTACTTTCCCCATCTCATAAACATAATGAAAAGAAGTAACAAAACCCAGCAGCAAGTAAAGATGCTGTAATTCAAGTGCATCACGGCAATAGTCCTTTACACATACAGGAATTTTACTTACTTTGTGAAGCCAGGCAGCTTTACAAACTGCTCAAAAGCTCAAGGCTTACAAATCTGTAAGTGGTATATACAGCAGACATACCAAAAAAGGGTATACCACAGTCACATAAGGCTACTATATGACTGAGATAAAGAAACAAAACAGCTTAATAGTTAATGATAGCCAGAAGGCCTAAAGGGAATACGAAATTTCACAAGGGAAAAGTTACTAAAAAGAAGACTGGGTTGACTACTGAAGATGAATGCCTGAAGTTTCAAAAACTGAAAAGGTATTAGTAGCATCTTTAGTACAAGTGAAAGCTGTGGGTGGTTCCCCACAAATGCAGGGAAGTCAAAAATACGTAACTTGTACTGTCGATAAAGTACTGGCATGATCACAGAGGAAAAAAACGAATGTCTTAAGTCTACTTTAATTATAGTACTTCTGTTACACAGTCTCATAAAACAGTACCGTAAATAACTTTAGAGGTGGGGGGTGTACCAAGGAATATCAAAGGACGCAATGAAAAAGTCTTAATACATCAGGTTCAGAAAACTTATAATAGGTCAAATCTCATTTAACAACTTAAATTAACATAAGTAAGCGGTGCACTGATAAAATAAACAGAAATATAAAACTGATGAGAAATCAGTCCTTGTAAATTTGCAATACTTTTGTTATTACACTTGGGTTAATCTAATGGACCTCCACTTCAGGAAGAATTGATACTTCTGTAATTTTGGATCCCTAGATAGCAAATTCTAACTTCCAAATTTAGCTCATACGGAGATAGCCTGAATACCTCTAACACTCTGTACTAAACAGTAGAAACATATCCACATATTTTTACTTATTTGCATGGGAACCACAGTGCCATAAACCTTCCATTAAAGGGTTACTAGCGCTTTACAATGAAAAGGAAAAGCTACCAAATAAAGAAAACAAATTATTTTCTTGGCAAACAAGCAGGAAGGTCAATTTCCTCCTTGGCAAGGTCGAAACGATCAGCCCGAGCTCACTTCCGTCAGGAACGGCAGAAAACAGAGGGATTCCCCTTTGGCAGCAGCAGCAGGAAATAACAAGTTTTCTCCTTCCCGACTGGAACTTGAAGAGGTTCTCCTCTGCTCCGCTTTTGTGAAAACGCTGATGGCTACGCTGCCATGTTTCAGAGTGCTGCAGCTTCCTAGTTCAGCCCATCACTTCAACTGCCCTCAAAGGCGAACAAGTCTGTATCTTCTCTCCTAGAAGCCTCTTACTCCAAGCATCCCCATGCTGCCTGGTCCCCAAAATTGAGAAACTCTTGACAACTTTAAGTCAGCATCTCACTGTGTCTTTTTCTTCCAAGAAACTAGCAGCAAATCCTCTTTTTCCTTCAGAAAAATATTTTAACAGCAACCCAGACACACACAGTTCAATTAAACCCCTCGATACACCTCACAACACTTCTTATGCTAGACTGGAATAGGACAAATGGTTTGAACATTATTTCAGCTCTACAGCCCATTTTTACCAGGTCCTTTCCCCAGCCAAGAGGCAACAGATTATTTAACAGGGTTTTTCCAACTGCAGTCTTTTCTTACGACTTCATGGCCCATCTTCTTGCCTTCCAGTCTGCCTTATATGTGCATGCTACACATTACATAGACTTCCATGAAGGCATTGTCCATATCATGCGTATGTTACATAGTATATACATACAGGCAAGTTCCTCTCTGCTCTCTAGGATCGTGGGCTGGAGCAAACTGCAACAGTTGTTCTTGAAAACAGTTTTTTCTAGACGCACACTTCCTCAGAAAGAGGAGAGCAAATCTGCCCGAGCGTGTGCTAGATATGCTGCTCCATGCTTCAAGCCCAGTTATGATGCAGAAAAGCGGCCACTGTGTACAGTTTTCTTTATGTTTTAGAATTTGGGGTCTGCCTGCCGGCTCTGCAAGCATGAAGGATCTGAAGGTTTTCAGGTCTGCCTGTGGAGCTTACAGAATACCACTAAATGACTAGACAGGACAAACCACAGGCTGGAGCCAACACTAACACTTCTACTGTTATCTCATCATCATTTTTACTTACACACATATTCCTCCTCCATACGTGGTCTGGATCTAACTTGCTCCAACACAGACTGCAGAAAGTTGGAGTGGAGGCTGTAATTTCAAACAGATCTTTGTGCAATAGATGTCTCAGTCAGTGACTCTCTAGCTGGGACACTCCAGAAAGCCTAATGCAATACCATTAATTATAAAACAGTTCATGCAAAAGAATTCAGCATGGGTTACAAAACGCTGGATTGTTACTTTAAAAAACAGGCGCCTACTGGTTCATAAACAATCCCTTTCAAGAAAAAAAATGAATGATTGCTCAAGATAGTAAGATGGACCAATTCTGTGTTTTTTGGAATCATCCCAAAAGGTCAAGTAATTGTACTCAAACATCATAAATATTTAGCTATGCATTCTACACATTCAGACCATACATACTACTTATACTCAGCAATGACTAGTTTTCTGCTTCTGTCTATGTTGTGTAATACAGGATTTCAATGAAAAACACACGTAGATAGGAAGGAAAAGTGACTATTTTTTTACAGTAAAAGTTGCGTATCCTGGAATCTGTTGCTCTGCATCACTTTTGTCAGCACAGAGACTAATGTTCAGCTAAAGAAGGTGCAAGTGAAAAATGACATGAAATGGCTGCAGTAACAAAACTAGAAAGCCTGAAATGACCTAAAAGAAAACGTTACAACGTATTCAGTAAGAAAAGCTGAAGTTTTGATTAAAAAAACCCCACAAAACAAAACCCAACACTCTGGGAAAAAACAGCAGCAAGTATTAATACACAGGAGCACTGTGTTTAAGAAACAGACTGCAGACCAATTCTATTTCCCCTTGAACAGTACAAAGTTGCCAGAGCCTGACTACAGTTGTGCAGTGAAGAATGACCATTGTAAGCTAGCTCCCTGCTTTTGTAAAGCTGGCAGAGCTGCTTTTGTGCCAGCTGCTGCGAGCTAGAGAGGAGTAATGAATTCTACTGTCAATCTTCTGCTGGCATAGGTTAAGGCCAGCTTGGGGTCTGTTCCAACTCATGCCAAGGCCAGCAATTCAGCCAGGGATTTGTATCCTTAATTCCTGTTTAATTCCTGTCTTATGTATACCATGTACTACACAAATGTGAAGAGAAATTGCTTCCTAAGTAAGGCTAGAGAATCTTAAATAAACCACCCCACGCTTTTCAACATTTGCAGAAAATGCAGAGGAGGAAATAATGCTTGAAATGTGCCAATTCCACCTTGTTTTCCTAGATGAAGTGAAGTATTAGTGATAGTATTTGTGAAATGAGGTCGTAATATGTTGGTAAAAAGAACTGATCCATGCACCACACTAATAGCAGTGGGGTTTTTTTAAGCAATTGAGTTATGTACAAAAAGCAGAAAGCAACTACTACAAGCTCTGTTGGTTTTACATGAAGTTATTCACAAATGATAATGCAGAATGAAGTGCCCTAGGAAGATGGTATGAAACATTATGGAAAAAATTAGCTCTATCAATATTTGAGCCTATCTGCAACCTATTTAAATATAACAGTTTCTGATACTCTTAAAATCACTGACAAAACTGATACCTAATAGACATTGTTAATGACAGGAAAATATATAATCCAATATAAACACTACGTTTAAAAAGATTTGGTTCCATTACGTTTGTATTATTCTTTGAATTCCAAGACTATTTTCTAAAAGTCTGTTGGCATATTTGCCCACACTAAAGCAAAAAAACATACTTCATCTTCCTAAATCTATTACTGTGACTACTGTGACCTTCTAATGTGATCTAACCCGTTGTTATTTAAAAACAATAGACTACAAAAGAAAATTCTCTTTGAGCACAGAACTCAGTCATCCAAGGAAATAACTCGCATTTCTGCCAGCTGATCTTGAGAGACAGGGAAGTGCTCCAAAATTACTAACATCATCCAGCCTTCTGGGAAGCAACTGCATTGGATCAGTTAAAGCAAAATAAGTGTTCACCACCATAAAGTGATGGCATTTAGTAGACAAGAACCTCTGATACTTGTTTAGTAGATTTTCTTCCCTGTGGTCCACAAGAATTAAGTGGCAAACATGCCAGTATTCTCATGTGCACCAGCCAATGTCACCACAGACAGTAAGAAGCCCCTTGATGTTGGAGCTGGTACAAAAATGCTTTTGATATTTTTGGCTTTCCGAGTAATTGAAGCATGAGCTGCACCAGTACTACTGATATAAAAACCAACGCTACAACTGATTCTATATGCATCCCTGTATGGTGTGGCAGTTTTACAACAGGAAAGCTACAGGGTACTGTCTGTACTGCTCTGTACTTCAGGTCCTTGAAGGATGTGGTCCACTGAAAGCAGTGGGCTTTGCAAAGCTTTTAAGGCCAACCAGACTACATTTTCCCAGCGCCTAAATATTCTGTCAGTGCCTACTGGTATCTTCAAATCCCAAAGGACTTCTACAACAACTTATTCTGAAACAATGTTCATATGCCATTCTGAATATATTAACAGGCAAAAAAGAAAATTACTATATAAAAGACCTAACACTGGTGTTTAAGAAGGCATTATTTTTTAATTCCATTGAACTAAATGCATGTGATTAAAGACAGGCAACTATCTAAACTAGATTCATGAAAGATATTACTGAACCCAGTAAGAGATATTCCGTTTGTGTGGTTTAACCTCATTAAGACTTATTTTAATTGGTTGTCTCTTAGCTTAAAATAGCTACTGTAAACCAAGTCTGTTGCAGTTATTTCTCTTCTACAAATGGGATCATTTCATACAATAGGGATGAGTAAATCACTTTTTCATTAAATATCTGTAGTTACAAAAAGCTTAACTCTGAGCATTAACTTACTTATAACAAATATCAAGGGTCTGTTGGATTTAGGAATTCTTTTTTTTTTGGGGGGGTGGGGGTGGGGTGGGTGGTTGGGTTGGTTGGTTTTTTTTGTTACACAAAACCTAATAAGGAAAATAAAAAGGTGTATTTCCGAAACCAGATTGTATAATTTGGCAGTTGCATCTTTTGTTTCCTTAGTGGAAAAAGCAATACTCTTACCATATTAAGTCACTTTCAAGGCATCCCAAATAAAGGACTGAAGACAGTCAGGACACTAATTTATCCTGAAGAAAGAAAAGACTACTTTATGAAAGAATGTGGACTGTAAAAATCATCCAAGAGGCAGCAGTTAAACCTTTCTTGGAATTGTTACAGCCAAGGAGAGAATGGACACCAACCACCAACTAAATATTGCATAACAGGTGATAGAGGCAAGCACCACCAAACCAAAAACCATTATAACCCACTGAAATGCAGATTTTTTCCAAACCAAGGTTTTAAAGGAAGAAGAGAGTTGTGTAACACACAAACCCTCCTTCGTAAGATTCCTTATAAAGTAAGTGCAGCTAATGAGAGGACTATCAAGTGGTGTAACAGTGTTATAGAGTGTTAGGAGACAGGTAGGGAGGAGAGGACATGAGGCGAGATTATGCTTTAGGTTACTCCAAGTAATTGTGGAGTGCTACCAACTCATACTGAAAGCAATGCTTACAAGCCAGTTTTAGAGAAGACAGAAGTAAGAGCTTATCACAAAGTTCTCTAAGAACTGTCACCACTGATAATAAAAAGCACCTAGCAGGAAGAAAGCAAGCACCACGTTGTGTGGCAGCTATCTGTGGTATCTGCACACCAGCAGATTTATCCAGTTGCCTTCTGAAGTTCTGCAGAACTCCTGGGGGGAAGCAGAAATCTGTACTACATGGCTATTTTATATTTCTGGAGAAAGAAAAAAAGAAAACCCAAAAAATTTAAGGCATTCTGCAAAGGACCTTAAAAATAAAAGGGCCATTTGCTGTGGAACACAGAAAACAGCCAAAACTAAACCACAAACTCCTGTTTCATAAACAATTGCAGGAAACACTAAAATCTTTCTGTAACATACTTATCTTAAAACTAGAAGACTAACATTTTATAACCCGTAATAATCCTGCTTAGATGTTCTCTGAAACACCATTGCACTTCCTCAATAATACGTAATTGTAACTATGAAAAGTATTTTTTTCAAAAGGTTCTGCTAAGCCTAAAAACAACATCCAATTCAACAATGTATATTTACAGCCTTTCTATTATCTAGTGTTTGCGGAGAAGGAATTTTTCCAGCGGGCAAAAGGGAAGTTTTGGGTAACACGACATTCACATAGACTTACATGTATTAGTAGACTACATCAACCCTACTCCTTCAGTCTGCCCAGAGAGTGACGGAAGAGGATTTTGCCACATGAGAACATACAGTCTAAAATCATGCAGAATGAGGTGGTACAGGATCGGAAATTACTCTGAGCCGACAGTGGCACTCAAGGCTGCACAAACCAGCAGTTCACAGCTCCCCACTGTTAAAGAAACGTGGATAAAGAAACATGAGAGAGCTCTGTCTGCGCTCAACTTTTGTTCCACGCTGAACATCACTAAGCAGCAAGCCGGTCCCGTTTCAATCGCAAGGACTGCCGCTGCAATTCCAGGTATTGATTTATAG
Organism: Phaethon lepturus; assembly: GCF_000687285.1. Classification (NCBI taxonomy): domain Eukaryota; kingdom Metazoa; phylum Chordata; class Aves; order Phaethontiformes; family Phaethontidae; genus Phaethon; species Phaethon lepturus. The sequence goes on along the minus strand of NW_010525209.1, from coordinate 12,064 downwards.
AATGAGAGGCATCAATCTCAAATTAATTTAACCGGGGAGGAGCCAAAAGGAGAAGAAATAAAACTAAATTCTCTCTTATGTAACTGTAATGCAACTGCAGTAAAATTTTAAATTCCCTCACAGAGCCTTTGTCACAACAACTATGCTGGCATAACCACGCTGAGAGCGCCTGCTGGCAGACACAGCTTAGGTCGACAGAAGATGCCTTTCTGCTGACATCGCAGTCCCACCACTTCAAACAAACTTTGTTCTTTCCTTTCAGAAGTGGAATTTTCTTTCAATATGCTGCTTCCTTGACCCATCTGCACTGCCACAGCTGGGCCTGTTCCATCAACGTATATGAAAAGATTCATGTAATTTCCAAGTGAGGAGTTACATTCTTCAAGTAAAAAAACTTTTCTATTTTAACTTTCTACAGTTCTTTTTCAACTATACATTCACTAAGTGGGATAAATACTAATTACTGTGACTTTAATATCAACTAACATAGCTGATTCTGGGAATATGGATGAAGCTCAAACTTAAGGATGTTTAAGCACAACAGCACAACTCCTGAGATTCTTCTAAAAAGCTTCATGCTCTGTGAACCTGTCCTGAGTACCACCATTAACAGAGGAGCAGAAGAGTCTGTTAAAAATATTTTTAAAATGGGAAATTGTTTCTGATCTCATTTCCTGGAGCTGAGCTCTAGAAGGGCTTCTTTACACGCGTGCAACAGCACATACAAGCTGTATGGCTAAAGTTCCTGTGCTGAAGAGCCCTTCACAGAGCACTGGGAAATACCGTAGAAAGACACAGAACTGCAAAAACACCATTTGCCCAGGTGCTTCTGCAATGAACTTTCCAGGGTAGCTCACAATACCAGCATTTCTAAATTTTCCCCCTAAACACACAGAATTTGGCTATTCTTGAATTAAACGTAAATCAGTCCAGCCATTTCACTTAAAACTGACAGGTTTCTAGCTGACAACTCTGACGGAAGTTGTCAAATGTTACAGCCGTATTTCACATAACCATTGCAAAGAGGGAAAAAACCCCAAAACCAAAGTCATGAAGCATTCTGGAGCTTGAATTTCTAACTATGTTACACATTTTTGAATAGTACTTACTGGGAAAAAAATACAGCACAAACAGGAAGCTCAGTTACAACTAAAATTTGTTAATATACTTTTTTCCTCCCCTTAGAAATAATATACCACGCTTCAGGGAAGCATATTATTTACATTTGTTACATTTGAAGAAAAGAATGTACTTTAAGAACCCTAACTAGGAATCAGTCAGTCAACCACAATAAGCTAAGATATTAAGCTGGTACATATCCTTTTCAGTAACAATAACAGGGTGGAGTGTTCAAAATGGTATTTATACCAACAAAAATTATTTATTTAAAGTTTAATTTTGAAGTTCAGGATTATTGTCTGTTCTGGAAACAAAGAAAACAATTCGGCACAAGTCTGAATTCTGGAGATTTAAAAGCCCACACCCAGAAATATGGTAACATGAAGAGTGATGAGCTAGTAACTTTGAGAAAAATGTGTTGTTTCAAATGCAGTGACTGGATGCTGATAAGCACGTCATTTTTTTCTGCAGTGATCTAAAAACAAAGCTCTCCTCACTTCCCTTGGGAGGTTAACACATCAACAGACGAACTTGCAGAAGGGAATGGGTGTCTACATTTCTGTTGGTCAATAGAGTAATTTAGCTTTTTAGCACAAACCTGTCTTCACTGAAGACATTGCTACATTTGCATGGACTGCTGCTGATGCAGCTCAGGTAGAGGCACACTCACTGTTCCACCAAGGTAGCTGTGAGTGCCCTAGCCTCTTAAATTGACCAAATAAGAGTCACCTGAATTTACTACTCAGTAATTGCACAGAAATTTCAGTGCTGACGTATTAAAAGACAAAGAAAAAACATTTTTGCTGAATAATTTTTAAGATTGCTGGTAATTACTCACTGAAGTTTAATCCATGAGATTATGTAATCTCTATTTGTAATATTAAAGACTAAGAAATGTATTATTTCTTTTTGATAATTTTAATTAATAAGCAGACAAATGGAAGAACCACCTTACCTGACAGAGTTTTGTTTCCTATTCTCTATTTTCATTAAAATTTGTACATCTGACTGAGGAGACACTGTATAGATTTTTAACCTGGGAAAAAAAAAAAAAAAGAATACGCAACAGAGATGAAGAAACAATGATGTACAATGACTTTTCTTCTTGTCACCCATAACAGATGGGTGTCTTTTGCATGTCAACACCCAAAAGTATATACTTCTTCATAAAGACAATAACTTGCTACATACCAAGTATTTCCTATAAATGAGGGCTATAATTACTCGTATGTTTTTCTAATTATTCCAAAGAAAAGGTTCACTGTCAGCCTCACTGAGGTTAATGAAGGTTACATATTTTAGAATTACAGTTGCTTTATTTGCTATTTATGCCACAAGTCAATTTCTTAATCTTTTCCTGGTTTAAATTTGGTGGCTATACTCCAAGGTTAGTTGGTTGGTGAATGTCATGGTGGTTTTCATCACAGGAATTAAAGATGTACTGCTGACTGGGAACTCAGCTCTGCATGCTAAAAGCTAGTTTAAGCCATTTATTCAAAACCATTCCCTTCTTTTATTAGTGCATTAGATGAACTAGGCAGAAAAGTTATTCAATACACACCTTTGACAGACTACAGGATCTGACTCAACTGGATCAATGTACGGCTTAAGGATATCAGCGAGAGTTTTATCATCAGGCACCCTTTCACCAAAGATAAAGATCAAATACGTAAGACACTGTTCATCATGTACACAAAAACCTATTATCTGAGTCATTTGGAGGAAGCTATATATTTGCATGCTACAGGGGCACAACTGAGTAGTTTATGGGAGGATCATAAATGTGTATCAATACAGCATAGATAACTGACAGCTTTATCTCAATTTCAACACTGGGACTTCACTGGCATCTAGAAAAAGTAAACAGATGCAAATCTCTAATTTCTAACCCTGCAGCAGAAACATGCTGTTCCTACAGCCCTAGAAGTAGACAAGGGCATACTTTTCATCCCCCTTCAGGCTAGGAAAAAAGGAGAAAGATTTGTCAACAAAAGCTTATTTTTTGACCTTTGCAAAATGTGCTTGTGGGATTTCCTACAAAGCAAACAAACACAAACAAAAAAACATTTCATCCTATATGAAGGTCAACTCCAGTGTGCAGGCAAGGAGAATGGCAAATCTTGCTGAGCATCTGCTCCATGAGAACAGAATATGTTAGGTGTATGGGATATCGCTATCACGAATATACAAGCTGCTCTGTCTACACAGAGAAAAGGACTAGCAATTAAACATTTTGCCCACTAGCTTTCAAAGAGGAAGGGACTACACAGCTTTAAGGTTTTTTCTTTTCAATTTAAATGTCCTTTTAATTAAGACTAAAAATATTTGAATTTACCTTGTATAATAGAAATAGATAACGTATCAAAATGTTTTGCAGTTCAATTTCATCAGACTAATTGATATTTTATAAAAATCTGGTTTTTAAGCTCCGTACCCTTTTAAAGTATATTCAGCATGACAGTGAGGAAATATGAGCTTCAAATGCCAGTAGAACTTTTTCTCCCTGAAAAGAAAAAGAAATGCATATTCTTAATGTCAGCTAGTAACTACTGCCTGTTTTTCCTATGATAAAGCTCGGTAGCTTATGACATGGTTGCAGAGGAAAATACATAGTCAAAACTTTGAATGGCATTTCAAAGAGTAAAAGGAGCATGCAGAGAAGCTGAGAGGCACTTTGAAAGATTCAATGCTCCCACATACTGCTGAATTTCAAGTCCTCATGGGATGAAAATCTGTTCCTTACAAATACAGGTAAGATATCACCAAGTAACTGAACAACAATATTTCACATTTTAAAAGAGAGTATCTTCCAGATGACTTTCTATATGTATAGCCGCCCTTTAATTTCAGAAAAGAAAACTGCTTTGTCGCATGTCACCCAGGACAGATTGTCAAACCTGCGCAACAATAATAGCCAGAGGTCCCAGGTGAGGCCAGGTTCTACATAAAATAGGGGACTCTACTTTTCACAGCAGCGATGGCCTCAGAAAACGTGTCATGGAGTTAGAAAGAACGATCGTTTTGCAGAGAGATCAGGAAGCTTTTGGTAGAGACCAAAATTTATGTCATGTTTCTTTCTCCAGTTTGTTAGTTTTAAGACTCATCTTCCCTTTCTGGCTAGCATAATTAATACCCGAGAATAGAAGCTACTGAAGCATGGTTCCAGTGCAATATCATCTTAAGAAAGGTAGTATTACCTAGAGGATACTTCACTAGGTTAGGAAAATTCTTTTTGCCTTTTTACTCATCTGCAGAAGTGCTGCTGAAGTCAATATTGACTTAAGACAAAGCATTTTTCCTCTCATTGCTTGAAATTCTCCCATTTGGTATGGGAAGTGTAACAGTATTTTTCTAAAAGAAATCTCCTAAGAAAAAGCGCAGTCTAAAAGGTAGATGCATGGCCCTTTGCTCTGGTTCAGAAATTTTACACTCATGAAAAACAGCAAAGATTTGGAAGAGGAAGGAGGGAACTACTACCATTTAGAAATCAGAGACCAGACATGTATGTGAAGCACAGGTATGTCTAATGGTACTCCCTGCCCCCCCCTCCTTTTTTTTTAAACCACTACTTAAGACCTATGAATCATTATATCCAGGATAATCACCATCAGTTACGCAAAGATTCTGGTACTACAATTTGAAGTAAACACAGTGTTGTTCCAACATGTTGTTTAATTTGTTTATCAGGCATATGAAACATTATCCAGCAGGTTCTAGCTGGCTGCAGAGACAAGTGCAAGTGCATCCAGTAGCAAAACATTAAATTTAGCTGCTAAGTTCAATTAACTATCATACCAATTTTTAAATGCAAGCACTTTATAAAAAGTGCTCTTATCAAATAATAATCGTTCCTTTACCTAGTTATTCCTAGGAGAAAACTGAGCTTTACAGCTGAACTGTACTTTCTGTAGTATAAGTAAAATCAGAAGTGTTAGTGTTTGCCATAAAAAGCAGGCAAGAACCCTAGCTCCAAGGAGCTAATAATTAGAATAAAAAGAGCTAATGAAGGCCAAGGTCCCCAAAGCAACACATGACTCAGCGGAGTTGTGCAGTATGCCTCGTGATTCTTTCCCTCGATCTGCTCATGTTTTTTAAAGCTAAGAACGAGACAGCCTTCCTTAAATGAGAAGGTGAAGTTAGAGCACATCAGGTCTGCTGAGGTCAGACTAGAGCTGGAGGATAACACAGAAAACATTATTAATTACATAGCATATATAACCAGAAGGTGACATAGTATCTTGCCTCATGAATTTTATGCTATTTTGCATGTTAGTATGATACTGCCTTAAATCATCAAAAAAAGGTTTTGAAATAACTCAGAATCAGTGAACGGAATTTTGGAATTTTTTTGCAAGATGAGTGAAACAATGTTTTGCAAAGAAGCATCAACGCTACTGTACATATAGAGCAAACTGGAGTATCAACAGTTATGGAATCAGTTCAACTGACGTGTGATTAACAAGCTTGGGATTTCTCTCTCAGATATGTTAACATCTGGCATTTAACATGGCATGATATTAATTCAAAGCACTTTCACAGGTAGACTTTTTAGTAAAAATTGGTGATCTTTAGATAAAGAAATAGGGTTAACATGCAGGAAACACTAAGGGTGGGCACACTTATTAAAATACTTGTAAAGACTGTTCAAATGAGGTTTTTGTTACATGTTATCAACTAAGATGAGGTTTTCTAGCATTTTTAAATTTAACTCATCTTCCACAATTTTTTCAAACAGGCCATGTTTATCTACTCTAACTGACCAACATCTCTAAGGACCAAATCGTGATACACACTTTCTTTCTGTCAAATTTTTAAACCATGACAGCCAAAGCAATGGGAGTACTGCAGATCTTCCTCTCCCAAGTGTAAACAGAGAAACCATGACACAGCTTACACAAACACCTATGTGGTGTAGAGGGCTAACACAGGCACTTGAAAAAGAAATGTTCCAGAGTACTTCCAGCCATTTACTACCTGTTGTTAGGAATACTCTTTTATGTGACTGTAGAAACAGTTGTCACACAGCACATTCTGATTTCACATGCAAGACCAGTTTCCTGCGGGCTCACTGAGGCAGACTCAGCTCATCACTGTAGCTGTATAATCAGCTTAAGAGGGATCTTTTCAGACTTTCACCCGCCCTCCCCCTTCCAGGCACATCTAGTCTATGGAATAGAGTGCAGAAAGAGCTAGGAATCGGGGAGCCCGAACACTGAAGTTAAAGAGATCATTCCTTGTCAAAAAGTTTCACTTTGGAAAAACAGAAATGTTGATTTTTTTCTTCCACCATGACAATACTGAAACTGCAGTTAATTACTTCATCTCTCTTCAAAATACTCTTGCCTGAAAGTAAATGGCAAGCAGAAAAAGGTAAGATAAAATAAGAACTGGATAGAAGGAGGCAAGGAGAAAAAAAGCTTAGAATTGGAATAGCCTTATAGTCTTCGCTGTACCATGAAGTATTAAAAAACAACCTGCCGGATGCCTATTATTGAATTGAAGCATCCCTTACCATCACTGATCTCGACCCAGTTAGAGAACTTGATGTCAACTGTAGATGCTATCAAAGCTGCTTCACAACAAGTTCTGATTAAAAATAGATATCCTGGCTCCAGATCTCACTGACTTCATTTTCCATTATGGCTCACTGGGGTAGTATTTCCTTCAAACACAACTGACACGAACTACATTCATTTTCTAAATGAAAATGCTTAATTGAGTAAGTCATCTGCAGTTGAGTAACATCTCGCTGCATGAAGTGTTCCATGCCGCTTGTCTGCCATGGAACGCTACTTCACAGTTTTCTTGAATACCAAGGCACTGACTATAAAACTACCAAATGGCAGAGATCTGGATGAGGCACAAGCACATCCTTGATGTCAGTAAAAGCAGCATCATAGCCCGTCCCTGCACTGCCTGGCTTCACATTTTGGCTACTTCAGAAGCATGGAAACTGATCAGAAGGAAAAAAGAGGAGCCAAGCACCTCTTCCCCTGCGTGAGATGTAGCTGCAAATTATGTTCATAAGTGCACAGGCTGTTTTGCAATTGCTGTTCTTCTAAAGCAAAGTAACTGCCTCCTTTCATTTCTCCTAAAATGTTAAAAAAATTATTTTCTATAATCAACTGTAGTTTTCACATAACTACATAGAAATGATTTTTATATTTTTCACAGTAACAACTGAGATTTCTATTTCTGATGTTACAAAGACAGTAGCAGTATACACAAAGTGGCTGTTACATTCAGCTAAGCTCTCAGGACAACCGCAAAAATTCTCAACATCTTTTATAGTGTCGGCTGGGGCTAAACCACAACATATAGTTAACGCAGTACCTAGGAAGATTCTCCAAGTACTATGGGTCAGTACAGCTGCTGGGAATTAAAGGACAGATTTACAAAGGATTCTGGGACTTGAACATACCAGTTAAGTGCCTTGGCAGACTTTTAGAAGGGTCCAATGGTTAGGTATTTCTTAAAACACTTATGAAATACCTCATACAGCTTAACTTTCTTACCTAGGTTTCCCCTGAACAGTCAATTTTGCTTAGATTGCAGTAGGTGGTTTTATGTATATAAAGCCTTTTTAAATGTGTGTGTACACATAGAATAAAGTATATATACATAGACAAAAAAAATCCAAATTAATCGCATCTTAAGATACCGGTTCTGGTTCTGCAGAAGTACTTCACTGCTATCCTGTCAAAGACAACAATTCACTGATTTTTTTTTTTTTCTGTGTAGCAACTAACATTCTTAAAATATTTTAAAAATAGTATACAGAACATCTTACATCAAACTGCAAACACTGTAGTATTTCCGGTCTATGTTATTTTGAATTGATAAAAGAGATTAGAAGGACATACAGTTTAATGAAAGACCAGTTATTGTTTAATTTGACAATACCCAGTACTCTTACCTAATGCACTGAAGTTTAACTGAAATACTGGGCATTCAGTATCTACACCTTTGGATAATAATGCCTTTCTCAACTTTCTTAAACAATGAGGATTCAGGCCAAGTAAGTGACTAGATTCTCTTGTGGATTAAAATAAATAAAAACCATGAGAACATGCAGAAGTCCGATAATTTCAGCCCCGCTCCCCCACCCCGTGTTCCTAGCCCCAAATTGACTTTGTGGTACTTTTGACAATAACGCACGAAAGAGGATGTCTCAGTTTTCTTGAAACTTCATCAAGCTAATTCCCAGATTTGATGTATAAGCAGTAAAACTGAAATATTTCTACTGAAAGTTCAAATGTTTCCTAGTTACAGTAAACAGCAAGACAATCAATGAAGACACTGAAGTACACTCCCTTTGTAACACATATGGTCTTCTACCAAGGGGCCTCCCACCAGCAGGAGATGTTACTAAGCATATGTGTTGCAATAATCATACATGCTGGGCTTGAAGCGAGGGTCCTGTGTAATCCAAAAGGGACACTGTCAAGGCCGAGTAACCCAAACTGTCATAATCGTTAAAGAATAAAACTATTGCCCTCTAACTTCTGCAAATAAACAAAATTACCATCAGAGTCACTATGAGAATAAAACATTTCAGTTGCTAAAAAAAGAAAAAAAAAAAAACACCTCAGCTACACAACTCAGTACTCATCTTCACAGGGGGATGTTCTGAAAAGCTACTGATTTACTGTAAGTAAATCCTGCTCTCTGATCACTCCAGTGTAGCATTCCTTTGCCTGGGAACTTACTTTGATGGATCCTAGAAAGCAAACAAAAGTACGTACTAAGTAACAACTAATTTAAGTTTAAGAGCTCCAACAGTGTATTATTAGCCCAAAACTCAGCTCAGATAACTTCTTGGTAAATTCTCAAGATCAGCAACACTTCAAAGAATTAATTTTAATTATCTCTACTTAGCTAAGGATTACAGTTGACATTTTAGGTTTTCAGGTGTACCTCAGAGTAGCTTCTGTAACACTAATCATCTCTTAATTGGTGCTAATCCCAAAGTTCCACACTGTATTTTGTTCTCAAAATTAAATCAAAGAAGAGAAATAATGAAAAAGATTCCTTCTTCCACATATGCCATCTGATCAAATACTCCCAAGCTGCAGGCATGCCTTCTGCCAGTGAGGAGACTTGTAGCCCTCTGGCCCCTCTTGGTGGGGAGGAGAGGTAAGAAGGATTTTGCCTGGGAGGTGCTGTGAATGGAGCGGGGAGGAAGCTGGGTGGAGACGGCTGTGACAGTGTAAGCAGCAGGGAGGGTCAGAGCAGGGCAGCAGAGAGTGCAGGGCTGAGGGAGCTGCACTGCCCCATTTCAGCTTCTCAAGCTGTCATCATACCCACCAGGGAACCAGGAACCATGGAGCTGCAAGCTCCCTCTGATCTTCCTGTTTGCCCTGCTGGCTGGAGCTCCCCAGTTGCTGTCCCAGCCCTCGTCCCATTCTCCACCCCTTTCCCAAAGGCTCCCTATCCCAGCAGGCTGCCCCAACTCCAGGCGGCACCTGTCCAGAAGGGGAACTATCACTTCTGTTGGAAAACAAAGGCACCACGGGAAAGGCAGGGTGAAGCAGCACATTAAAAATAATTTGCAGATAAGGCGTCCTAAACCATCTCTATGGCAGATGTCCCATGAGTTCACAAACCGGACTCAGATACTACTTTCTAATGACCCTCCATTAGATATTCAATATTATAAGATATTCAATATTACAATATTATAGATATTCAATATTACAAGTTAGTCTAATCCATGTGTTGCCCAGCATTGGCACATATGCTTTCACAACAGCAAATTTAGCAAACAAACTAATGGAAACCAGGAAATGCAGAGTCTTGGTTAACATATCCAACCAATCACTGATCTTGTCCTCCAGAGCTGGCAGGGACAGGGGATGACACAAGAATACATCTTGTACTTCCTCGTTTTGGATTACTCTGATTCCTGACTTGTACAGCATAACAGCTTGGCTTGCGTGAAGAGGACATCAGAGAAGACTGTTCTCAGCTTTCCAGAGACACATGTAAAGCAGCTTCCAATCTCCACCCTCTGGAGCAACCTCCCTAAAAATCTCGACTGACAAACAGCATGAGAAGAAGTTCAGATCTACAGAAGATTAGACACACCAGACCCTGACCACTGTCAGGTGTCAAGCCCATATAAAGCAACTACTTGCACGGCTTTACCCCATTTGAATGTAATATTCCACAAAACATCATGGGTGTCATGAAGTCACATGAAATAGGTGTTAACTGGCCGATACTGGTTTGATTCCACAGGAACACATGTAAGTAGAGTAAACAAAACATGCCAATTAAAAACAAAAAGAAAGGTTAATTTTTAATTTGCATCACTGAATTCAAACAGCCCATTGCCAGGTGAATAACAGTAGCAGCAAAAGAGCTGAAACATGTCCTTTGTGTAGTACTCACTAAGTATATTCCACACCCCTGGGCAGTACTTAGAGGAAAGACACGGGTACTTCCTATTCTCTTAAGAACAGAGAATGTTATCATGTTCTTTCTGATGGGATCTGGAAGTCACAGAAAGGCTAGCATTTGAAAAACAACAACAAAAAAATACCCCATGACTTCATGATTGACACAAAACAGTAAAGCATTCTCCCAGACAGCCTGTGACATACTTCCATGCCTATTTGCCTCATCCTCTTTTGTTTTTAAATCTGCTTCTGTTAAACAACGTAAAGCGCATGACATGGGTGAAAGTGTAATCTGCTCAAAGCTTAATTTGTTCCCAACACAAGCTACACTTCAGTATGTGCCCAAAAAGGCTTTCTAGAGAAAAAGAACTGAAAAACATGGTACATGAAGGCAAATTTCTGTCAGCACAGCATTGTACCATGCCCAGGATCTTCCCAGTAGTGTCAAACCACCCTGTATCTATGCCTTTTCTGTACCTCTGTTCTTTTCTTATCTACTGATCCCAGCATCCCTGAGCTTTCTGCACTTGCCTCGGCTCTTAAAGACTACTTCTTACCTTGTATTCCTAAGGGTGTTTACATTGTTTTATCCACAACATTAAGGAAATGCCCCAGGAAAGTTAAACTCTGCTCTAAGCCTGAGATACTTCAATAGCACGAGACTAGCACAAGATATCGTGGAACCCTAGAATAGTTTGGGTTGGAAGAGACCTTTAAAAGTCATCCAGCCCAACCTCCCTCTGAGCAGGGACATCTCCAACTAGACCAGGTTGCTCAGAGCCCCATCCAGCCTGGCCTTGAACGTTTCCAGGGATGGGGCATCTACCACCTCTCTGGGCAACCTGTGCTGGTGTTTCACCACCCTCATTGTGAAAATTTTTTTCCCTCTATCAGTCAAAATCCACCCTCTTTTAGTTTAACACCATTACCCCTTGTCCTATCACAACAGGCCCTGCTAAAAAGTCTGTCCCCATCTTTCTTATAAGCCCCCTTTAAGTACTGGAAGGCTGCAATAAGGTCTCCCCAGAGACTTGCCTTCTCTAGGACGAAAAACACCAGCTCTCCCAGCCTGTCCTCACAGCAGAGGTGTTCCAGCCCTCTGAGCATGTTTGTGGCCTCCTCTGTAAAAGAGTGCATGTGGCCAAGGAAAAGAAAGTCAGTGCAGAGGCAGACAGCCTGTGCTCACGTCACTAACACTTGCAAGGTCTGGGCTGATGCCCTGGTCTGTTCCAAGGGCAGCGCCTCACCGATGTATGCATTTGAGGTAGAGGGAGGAGGAAGCGCCCCAGATTGCCTTTCTTTCCACCGATCCACCCTGGGTCTTCTCTGGCAGAGCAGGTATAAAGCCTGTACCTTTAACAGGTTACACTCCTACAGCTAGCTCGTGCCTTACGTTCTGCGGAAAACCGAGGTTCGTGCAAACCCACAAGCCCCGCGCGGCGCGGGGCGGGTGACGCAGGCAGGCGCCCGCGTGCCTTTCAGGCCGGCTGTTACTCTGTCAGAGGGAGCCCCCTGGCGGCCAGGCAGGGGCGGCGGGAGCGCGG